>NW_026693600.1:0-4852 GCF_021218885.2 Marmota monax
AACAGCCCCACCCGCCCTGCACTGCGAACAGCCCCGCGAACACCATGCAAACTGGATACCACCTTGGCAGACAGCTGACTTCACGGGCGGAGGAGATAACTTCATTGAAACCAGCGTGACAGGTGTGTAATCTCCTAGCCATCTCTCTCCACACAGCGGGGAACCTTAAGAGCCCCTCCCAGCTCTCCTGTGAGCACCATAGCCAGACCTAGGGAATCAGGAGTGGTGTGGGACTCACGGAGCAGAACTCCCGGCTACCGCTCCCACCAGTGCTGACAACTGAGGCCTCTTGCACCAGCCACCGGGGGCGTGGCTACTGGAGGGCAAGCAAATTTGCTGGGGGTTCTCAGCCCCAAGCTCTACAAACTTAGGGTCTGAGGGAGGCAAACAGGGAGAGTGTGCCCAGGCGTTCATGAAAACAGGGCTCCCAGGAGCAGCAGACCTGGGGTGTAACCAGTATTGCGGTAAGCATCACAGGTGAGCAGGGCCTGGCTTGAGGAAACACAAGAGAAGGCCCTAGGCACTCAGGACTGGAGATCCGCCCAGTCTGGGACTAAGAACTGCTGCACAGTGAATGGTTCCCACCTATTGAGAGGAGAAGCTTGGCCCAGTGGGCACAGCTCCACCTACTGGAAGAGAAGTTAATCGAACTCTATGACTGCATTTATTATTTTTTTTCTTTTTCTTTCATTTTCATTTTATTTGTTGGTGTTGTTGTTCTTTAACTTTTTTAATGTTTTTAATTTTTTTAAAATTTTTCTATTGTATTATTATTAGTATTATTTCTTTAAATTTTAATTTTCATTTTTTATTATCTTTATTATTTAATTTTTTTTCTTTCTTTCTTTATTTTCTTTTTTCTTTTTTCTTTTCATTTCTTTTCAATTTTCTGATTCCCCCTTCCTTGAATTCTACCTGCCTACTCTCATTCTCTTTAATGACTTCTTCCCTTCCCTTCTATTATACTTCCTCCCAAGCATCAAATAAATTTATAAGAATAAACAGTAACTCAGCAGTCAAATAGAACAAAAAGTAACATGAGCAGCATAAAAAAGCAAGGAAGAAAAGGAGTACAAACTATGAAGGACAACATAATATTCAGGAGGATCTAGAGTCATTAGAAAAATGGTCATATAAATATATCAAGGAATACCTTAGACAGATGGAATGGAACCTTAAAGAGGATACGAGACAGCAAATCCAAACAGTGAAAGAACACATTGAAAGTGAATTACATAAACAGATAAAAGAAGAAGTTAAGCATCTTTATCAAGAGATAGAGATTATAAAAAAACATCAAACAATAATTCTAGAAATGAAGGAAATGATAAACCAAATTGAAAACTCAATTGAGAGTATCTCTAGCAGAATGGAGCAAGTAGAAGCCAGAACATAAGATAATGAGGACAAAATATATCATCTAGAAAAGAGTCTAGGAAACTCAGAAAGGCTGCTAAAAAATCACGAGAAAAACATCCAAGAGATATGGGATAATATAAAAAAAAACAAACTTACGAGTCATCGGGATAGAGGAAGGTACAGAGATACAAACCAAGGGAATGAGTAGCCTGCTGAATGAAATAATTACAGAAAACTTTCCAGAAATTAAAAAGGAAATGGATATACAAATTTTAGATGCATACAGGACACTGAGCACACAAAATCACAGTAGACCAACACCAAGACACATTGTTATGAAGATATCCAATATACAGAACAAAGAGAAAATTTTAAAAGCTACAAGAGAAAGGAGGCAGATTACATTCAGGGGTAAACCAATAAGGTTAACAATTGATTATTCATCACAGATGCTGAAAGCGAGAAGATCCTGGAACAACGTATTTCAAACACTGAAAGACAATGGTTGCCAACCAAGAATTCTGTATCCAGCAAAATTAAGCTTCAGGTATGACAATGAAATAAAAATCTTTCATGATAAACAAAAGCTAAAAGAATTTGCAGCTAGAAAACCAGCATTGCAAAGCATCTTGAGCAAAACACTACACGAGGAAGAAATGAAAAACAATAACCAAAACCATCAGTGGGAAGTGCCTCTGTAAAGACACAGGGTGGGGGGAAAGCTAATGATGGAGAAACAAACTAATTAAAAAAAGAAGAAGATAAATAATCAAACATGGCTGGAAGTACAAACCATATATCAATAGTAACTCTAAACGTTAATGGCTTAAACTCTCCAATAAAGCGACATAGGCTGGTAACATGGATTAAAAAAACAAATCCAACAATATGCTGCCTCCAGGAGACACATCTGATTGGAAAAGACATACACAGGCTGAAGGTGAAAGGTTGGGAAAAAATATACCACGCACACGGTCCTAGTAAGCAAGCAGGGGTGGCCATCCTCATATCGAATAAAATCGACTTCAAGACTAAGTTAATCAAAAGGGATAAGGAAGTACATTATATACTGTTAAAAGGAACCATTCACCAACAAGACATAACAATTATCAATATTTATGCACCAAATAATGGTGCAGCGATTTTCATAAAACAAATTCTCCTCAAGTTCAAGAATCAAATAGACCACAACACAATAATCGTGGGTGACTTCAACACACCTCTCTCACCATTGGACAGATCCTCCAAACAAAGATTGAATAAAGAAACTATAGAACTCAATAACACAATCAATAACCTTGACTTAACTGACATATATAGAATATATCAACCATCATCAAGTGGATATACTTTTTTCTCAGCAGTACATGGATCCTTCTCAAAAATAGACCATATATTATGCCATAGGGTAACTCTCAGTAAATATAAAGGGGTGGAGATAATGCCATGCATTTTATCTGATCATAATGGAATGAAACTGGAAATCAATGATAAAAGAAGGAAGGAAAAATCTTACATCACATGGAAAATGAAAAATATGTTACTGAATGATCAATGGGTTACAGAAGACATAAAGGAGGAAATTAAAAAATTCTTAGAGATAAATGAAAATACAGACACAACATATCGGAATCTATGGAACAATGAAAGCAGTTTTAAGAGGGAAATTCATCGCCTGGAGGTCATTCCTCAAAAAAAGGAAAAAAACAACAAATAAATGAGCTCACACTTCATCTCAAAGCCCTAGAAAAAGAAGAGCAAAACAACAGCAAATTTTAGCAGAAGGCAAGAAATGATTAAAATCAGAGCACAAATCAACAAAATTGAAACAAAGAAACTATTGAAAAAATTAACAAAACTAAAAGTTGGTTCTTTGAAAAAATAAATAAGATCGACAGACCCTTAGCCATGCTAACAAAGAGAAGAAGAGAGAGAACTCAAATTACTAACATATGGGATGAAAAAGGCAATATCACAACAGATGCTACAGAAATACAGAAGACAATTAGAAATTATTTTGAAAACCTATATTCCAATAAAATAGAAGATAGTGAAGACATCGATAAATTTCTTAAGTCATATGATTTGCCCCGACTGAGTCACGAGGATACTCACAAGTTAAACAGACCTATAACAATGGAAGAAATAGAAGAAGCAATCAAAAGACTACCAACCAAGAAAAGCCCAGGACCAGATGGGTATACAGCGGAGTTTTACAAAACCTTTAAAGAAGAATTATTACCAATAGTTTTCAAGTTATTTCAGGAACTATAAAAAGAGGGAGCTCTGCCAAATTCATTCTATGAGGCAAACATCACCCTGATTCTGAAACCAGACAAAGACACCTCAAAGAAAGAAAACTACAGACCAATATCTCTGATGAACCTAGATGCAAAAATCCTCAATAAAATTCTGGCAAATCGGATACAAAGGCACATCAAAAAAATTGTGCACCATGATCAAGTAGGATTCATACCTGGGATGCAAGGATGGTTCAATATACGGAAATCAATAAATGTTATACACCACATCAATAGACTTAAAGATAAGAACCATATGATCATCTCGATAGACGCAGAAAAAGCATTTGACAAAGTACAGCATCCCTTTATGTTCAAAACATTAGAAAAACTAGGGATAACAGGAACTTACCTTGACATAGTAAAAGCTATATATGCTAAGCCTCAGGCTAGCATCATTCTGAATGGAGAAAAATTGAAGGCATTCCCTCTAAAATCTGGAACAAGACAGGGATGCCCTCTGTCACCACTTCTATTCAATATAGTTCTCAAAACACTGGCCAGAGCAATTAGACAGACAAAAGAAATTAAAGGCATAAAAATAGGAAAAGAAGAACTTAAATTATCACTATTTGCGGATGATATGGTTCTATACCTAGAAGACCCAAAAGGGTCTACAAAAAAACTACTAGAACTAATAAATGAATTTAGCAAAGTGGCAGGATATAAAATCAACATGCATAAATCAAAGGCATTTCTGTATATCAGCGACAAAACTTCTGAAATGGAAATGAGGAAAAACACTCCATTCACAATATCCTCAAAAAAATAAAATACTTGGGAATCAACCTAACAAAAGAGGTGAAAGATCTATACAATGAAAACTACAGAACCCTAAAAAGAGAAATAGAAGAAGATCTTAGAAGATGGAAAAATATACCCTGTTCATGGATAGGCATAACTAACCTCATCAAAATGGCGATATTACCAAAAGTTCTGTATAGGTTTAATGGAATGCCAATCAAAATCCCAACGGCATTTCTTGTAGAAATAGAGAAAGCAATTATGAAATTCCTATGGAAAAATAAAAGACCCAGAATAGCAAAAGCATTTCTAAGCAGGAAGTGTGAATCAGGCGGTATAGCGATACCAGATTTCAAACTATATTACAGAGCAATAGTAACAAAAACAGCATGGTACTGGTACCAAAACAGGCGGGTGGACCAATGGTACAGAATATAGGACACAGAGAC
>NW_026693601.1:0-66584 GCF_021218885.2 Marmota monax
CTCCGTCCACCAAAAATTCAAATACGAGTAGATCAACTCAAATCACTTAACGACTTTCAAAAGTTATTAGGAGACATAAATTGGATAAGGCCTTATTTAGGTATACCAACAGGAGAGTTGGGACCTTTATTTGATATCCTAAAAGGTCCATCAGATCCAAATTCACCCCGAATGTTAACGCCTGAAGCAAGAAAGGCATTAAAAATCATTGAAACATATATGGAAAATATGCATTTGGATAGAATTGATATAAGTTTGCCTTTATTATTTATTGTACTACCAACAAAAAATATTCCTACAGGAGTATTTTGGCAAGAAGGTCCATTATTATGGATACATTTATCGTATTCTCCTAACACTATTCTTACTAGGTATCCTGAGGCTGTAGGACAATTAATACTCAAAGGAATAAAAGCAGCAAAGGGAGTGTTTGGAATTTCTCCCCATAAAATTATTACTCCATATACTATGAATCAAATTGATGAGTTAGCTAATGAGTTAAATACTTGGGCAATAATCATGTGCAAATCTAATGTTTCATTTGATAACCACTTACCATCTAATCCTTTATTGTCTTTTTGGTCATTGCATCCTGTAATTTTTCCAAAAATGACAAGAAACACACCTATCATGAATGCTCCAAATATATTCACTGATGGGTCAAATAATGGTACAGCAGCAGTAGTTACCCCTGATCAAACTTTTACATTTTTAGTACCCAAACAATCAGCTCAAAAGGTAGAGCTTAATGCAGTTTTACAAGCTTTTGTGATGTTTAAAGATTCTGTATTTAATTTATTTTCTGATAGTCAGTATGTAGTTAACGCTATAGTATCTCTTGAAGATGCTGGTAGGATTTCCCCTTCTTCTACTGTTTTCTCTTTGCTTTCCACTATACAAAGTCTAATCTGGGACAGAAAAGATCCATTCTTTATAGGACATATCAGGGCACATACAGGATTGCCTGGAGCCCTTAGTTTGGGCAATGATTTAGCAGAAAAAACTACACATGACATACATATTTTCTCTACACTAGAAGAAGCTATAAATTTGCATAAAAAGTTCCATGTCAATGCTAATACTTTACAAAAGCGCTTTAAAATAACTAAGGAACAAGCTAGACAAATAATAAAACAATGTCAAAATTGTGTGACCTTTTTACCACAAGTTAATCTTGGAGTCAATCCTAGAGGATTGATACCTAACCATATTTGGCAGGTGGACGTCACACACTTGCCAGAATTTGGAAAATTAAAATATTTGCATGTTACAGTTGATACTTCTTCTGGATTTTTGATGGGCTCCCTTCATGCCGGAGAAAAAACTAAAGATGTTATAGCTCATTGCTTACAAAATTTTGCCACTGTGGGTGTTCCAAAACAGTTAAAAACAGATAATGCCCCTGGTTATTCTTCTACCTCTTTTAAACAATTTTGCTCAACATTTGGCATTACTCATATAACAGGAATCCCATACAATCCAGAAGGGACAAGGCATAGTTGAAAGAGCTCATCAAATTATTAAAATGTACTTATTAAAGCAAAAAGAAGGAATTGGGAAGGGGTATATATTCCCCAAAGATAAACTTAAAATAACCCTTTTTACTCTAAACTTTTTAAATTTGGATTCATCAGGACTTAGTGCTGCGGAAAGGCATATGTGTCCAAAAAATGTACATAAGCCCAAGGTACTTTGGAAGGATATTCTAACAGGACAATGGAAAGGTCCTGACCCAGTAATTGTCTGGAGTCGGGGGTCTGTTTGTGTGTTTCCACAGGGAGAACAGCAGCCGATTTGGATTCCAGAGAGATTAACCAAGGTCCTGACCCAGTGATTGTCTGGAGTCGGGGGTCTGTTTATGTGTTTCCACAGGGAGAACAGCAGCCGATTTGGATTCCAGAAAGATTAACTAAAGCGATTTCTACAGACCAAAAAGAAGATGATTTGGCTCAAATCCATAACAACTGATATCCAAAACTCCAGTTTGGCTATTCTTACATCTGCAACAGAACCAGGATGCTTTTTTCAATATCTATTTTATTATTGCCCTTTGCCATATCATGAAGTTCTATTTTGTTTTTTGAGCTCATACAGACCTAGGTTAATGTTTTGCTGATCAGTTCTATTTTTTGACTATAGAGTTTTTAAGCATTGCAATGGAGATTTCACCTGTAAAAAGTTATAAGGCCTTTACTATAATGTTATGTGTTGTATGTATTCTATTATGTGTGCACACTTGTGTTTTGTGTTATATGTTTGAATGTACGTATGTCCATATATCATATATGATGAGCGCTCATGATAAAATGGATCCAAATATTTTTTTCACGTGATTTATATTGTTTAATTTATTTTTTTTTATTTATTTTTTTAATTTTTTATTGTGGGTTGTTCAAAACATTACAAATTTCTGGACATATCATATTCCACACTTTGATTCAAGTGGGTTATGAACTCCCACCTTCACCCCATACACAGATTGCAGATTCACATCAGTTACACATCCATTGATTTACAAATTGCCATACTAGTGTCTGTTGTGCTCCGCTGCCTTTCCCATCATCCACCCTCCCCCCTCCCCACCTCTCCCCTCCTCTCCCCTCCTCTCTCTCTACCCCCTCCACTGTATAACCCTGAGGGTCTCCTTCCATTACCGTGCAATTTCCCTTCTCTCTCCCTTTCCCTCCCACCTCTCATCCCTGTTAAATGTTAATCTTCTTCTCCTGTTCTTCGTCCCTACTCTGTTCTTAGTTACTTTCCTTATATCAAAGAAGACATTTGGCATTTGTTTTTTTAGGGATTAGCTAGCTTCACTTAGCATAATCTGCTCTAATGCCATCCATTTCCCTGTAAATTCTATGATTTTGTCATTTTTTAATGCAGAGTAATACTCCATTGTGTATAAATGCCACATTTTTTTTATCCATTCATCTATTGAAGGGCATCTAGGTTGGTTCCACAGTCTTGCTATTGTGAACTGTGCTGCTATGAACATCGATGTAGCAGTGTCCCTGTAGCATGCTCTTTTTAGGTCTTTAGGGAATAGACCAAGAAGGGGAATAGCTGGGTCAAATGGTGGCTCCATTCCCAGCTTTCCAAGAAATCTCCATACTGCTTTCCAAATTGGCTGCACCAATCTGCAGTCCCACCAGCAATGTACAAGTGTACCCTTTTCCCCACATCCTCGCCAGCACTTGTTGTTGTTTGACTTCCTAATGGCTGCCAATCTTACTGGAGTGAGATGGTATCTTAGGGTGGTTTTGATTTGCATTTCTCTGACAGCTAGAGATGGTGAGCATTTTTTCATGTACTTGTTGATTGATTGTATGTCCTCCTCTGAGAAGTGTCTGTTCAGGTCCTTGGCCCATTTGTTGATTGGGTTGTTTGTTCTCTTATTGTCTAATTTTTTGAGTTCTTTGTATACTCTGGATATTAGGGCTCTATCTGAAGTGTGAGGAGTAAAGATTTGTTCCCAGGGTGTAGGCTCCCTATTTACCTCTCCTATTGTTTCTTTTGCTGAGAAAAAACTTTTTAGTTTGAGTAAGTCCCATTTGTTGATTCTAGTTATTAACTTTTGTGCTATGGGTGTCCTATTGAGGAATTTGGAGCCCAACCCCACCGACTGTAGATCGTAGCCAACTTTTTCTTCTATCAGACGGCGCGTCTCTCATTTGATATCAAGCTCCTTGATCCATTTTGAATTCACTTTTGTGCATGGCGAGAGAAAGGGATTCAGTTTCATTTTGTTGCATATGGATTTCCAGTTTTCCCAGCACCATTTGTTGAAGATTCTATCCTTCCTCCATTGCATGCTTTTAGCCCCTTTATCAAATATAAGATAGTTGTAATTTTGTGGATTGGTTTCTCTGTCCTCTATTCTGTACCATTGGTCCACCCGCCTGTTTTGGTACCAGTACCATGCTGTTTTTGTTACTATTGCTCTGTAGTATAGTTTGAAGTCTGGTATCACTATACCGCCTGATTCACACTTCTTGCTTAGCATTGTTTTTGCTATTCTGGGTCTTTTATTTTTCCATATGAATTTCATGATTGCTTTCTCTATTTCTACAAGAAATGCCGTTGGGATTTTGATTGGCATTGCATTAAACCTATAGAGAACTTTTGGTAATATCGCCATTTTGATGATGTTAGTTCTGCCTATCCATGAACAGGGTATATTTTTCCATCTTCTAAGATCTTTTTCTATTTCTCTATTTAGGGTTCTGTAGTTTTCATTGTATATCTCTTTCACCTCTTTTGTTAGGTTGATTCCCAAGTATTTTATTTTTTTTGAAGATATTGTGAATGGAGTGGTTGTCCTCATTTCCATTTCAGAGGATTTGTCGCTGATATACAGGAATGCCTTTGATTTATGCGTGTTGATTTTAAATCCTGCAACTTTGCTGAATTCATTTATTAGCTCTAATAGTTTCTTTGTAGAGCCTTTTGGGTCTGCTAGATATAGAATCATATCATCTGCAAATAGTGATAATTTAATTTCTTCTTTTCCTATTTTTATGCCTTTAATTTCTTTCGTCTGTCTAATTGCTCTGGCCAGTGTTTCGAGAACTATGTTGAACAGAAGTGGAGAGAGAGGGCATCCCTGTCTTGTTCCAGATTTTAGAGGGAATGCCTTCAGTTTTTCTCCATTCAGAATGATGCTAGCCTGAGGCTTAGCATAGATTGCTTTTACAATATTGAGGTATGTTCCTGTTATCCCTAGTTTTTCTAGAGTTTTGAACATAAAGGGATGCTGTACTTTGTCGAATGCTTTTTCCGCATCTATCGAGATGATCATATGGTTCTTATTTTTAAGTCTATTGATGTGGTGAATAACATTTATTGATTTCCGTATATTGAACCAGCCTTGCATCCCAGGGATGAATCCTACTTGATCATGGTGCACAATTTTTTTGATATGTTTTTGTATCCGATTCGCCAGAATTTTATTGAGGATTTTTGCATCTAGGTTCATTAGAGATATTGGTCTGTAGTTTTCTTTCTTTGAAGTGTCTTTGTCTGGTTTAGGTATCAGGGTGATGTTGGCCTCATAGAATGAATTTGGAAGTTCTCCCTCCTTTTCTATTTCCTGAAGTAGCTTGAAAAGTATTGGTATTAGTTCTTCTTTAAAGGTTTTGTAAAATTCTGCTGTATACCCATCCGGACCTGGGCTTTTCTTAGTTGGTAGTCTTTTTATGGTTTCTTCTATTTCCTCAATTGATATTGGTCTGTTTAGGTTTTCTATATCCTCCTGACTCAATCTGGGCAGATCATATGACTTAAGAAATTTATCTATGCCTTCACTATCTTCTAATTTATTGGAGTATAAGGATTCAAAATAGTTTTTGATTATCTTCTGTATTTCTGAAGTGTCTGTTGTGATATTGCCTTTTTCATCCCGTATGCTAGTAATTTGAGTTCTCTCTCTTCTTCTCTTCGCTAGCATGGCTAAGGGTCTGTCGATTTTGTTTATTTTTTCAAAGAACCAACTTTTAGTTTTGTCAATTTTTTCAATTGTTTCTTTTGGTTCGATTTCATTAATTTCAGCTCTGATTTTAATTATTTCTTGCCTTCTACTTCTTTTGCTGTTGTTTTGCTCTTCTTTTTCAAGGATTTTGAGATGAAGTATGAGATCATTTATTTGTTGGTTTTTTCTTTTTTTAAGGAATGAACTCCAAGCAATGAATTTTCCTCTTAGAACTGCTTTCAATGTGTCCCATAGATTCCAATATGTTGTGTCTGTGTTTTCATTTTCTCTAAGAATTCTTTAATTTCCTCCTTGATGTCTTCTATAACCCATTGATCATTCAGTAACCTATTGTTCATTCTCCAAGTGATGTATGCTTTTTCCTTCCTTCTTTTATCGTTGATTTTCAGTTTCATTCCATTATGATCAGATAAGATGCATGGTATTATCTCTACTCCTTTATATTGTCTAAGAGTTGCCCTGTGACATAATATATGATCTATTTTTGAGAAGGATCCATGTGCTGCTGAGAAAAAAGTGTAACTGCTTGATGTTGAGTGGTATACTCTATATATGTCAATTAGGTCTAGGTTATTAATAGTGTTATTGAGTTCTATAGTTTCCTTATTCAACTTTTGTTTGGAAGATCTGTCCAGTGGCGAGAGAGGTGTGTTGAAGTCTCCCATGATTATAGTGTGGTGGTCTATTAGACTCTTGAACTTGAGAAGAGTTTGTTTGACGAACATAGCTGCACCATTGTTTGGGGCATAAATATTTATGATTGTTATGTCTTGTTGGTGTATGGTTCCCTTAAGCAGTATGTAGTGTCCCTCTTTATCTCTTTTGATTAACTTTGGCTTGAAATCTATTTTATTTGATATGAGTATGGACACGCCTGCTTGTTTCCGAAGTCCATATGAGTGATATGATTTTTCCCAACCTTTCACCTTCAGCCTATGTATGTCTTTTCCTATCAAATGCGTCTCCTGTAGGCAGCATATTGTTGGGTCTTGTTTTATGATCCATTCTACTAGCCTGTGTCTCTTAATTGGTGAGTTTAAGCCATTAACATTTAGGGTTATTATTGAGATATGGGTTGTTCTTCCAGCCATATTTGTTTATTTCTGTTACTAAACATTGTTTGTTTTCCTCTTTGATTATTTCCCCCCCCCTTTACTGTCCTACCTCCCACTGTTGGTTTTCATTGTTATTTTCCATTTCCTCTTCCTGTAATGCTTTGGCAAGGATGTTTTGAAGAGATGGTTTTCTAGCTGCGAATTCTTTAAACTTTTGTTTATCGTGGAAGGTTTTAATTTCATCTTCCATCCTGAAGCTTAATTTCACTGGATACACAATTCTTGGTTGGAACCCATTTTCTTTCAGTGTTTGAAATATGTTATTCCAGGATCGTCTAGCTTTCAGAGTCTGTGTTGAAAGATCAGCTGTTATCCTGATTGGCTTACCCCTAAATGTGATCTGCTTCCTTTCTCTTGTAGCTTTTAAAATTCTCTCCTTATTCTGTATGTTGGGCATCTTCATTATAATGTGTCTAGGTGTGGATCTCTTATGATTTTGCACATTCGGCGTCCTGTAGGCTTCTAGGATTTGGGATTCTGTCTCATTCTTCAAGTCTGGGAAGTTTTCTCGTATTATTTCATTGAATAGACTGCTCATTCCTTTGGTTTGGAGCTCTGTACCTTCCTTTATCCCAATGACTCTTAAGTTTGGTCTCTTAATGTTATCCCATGTTTCTTGGATGTTCTGCTCATGGTTTCTTAACAGTCTTGCTGAGCTGTCTATGTTATTTTCAAGTTGAAATACTTTGTTTTCATTGTCTGATGTTCTATCTTCTAAGTGTTCTACTCTGCTGGTAGTATTCTCCATTGAGTTTTTAAGTTGGTTTATTGCTTCCTGCATTTCTAGGATTTCTGATTGCTTGTTTTTTATAACCTCTATCTCCCTGTATAGTTGATCCTTTGCTTCCTGGATTTGTTTGTGTAGTTAGTTGTCGAAGTGATCTTTCATTGTCTGATTTTGCTGTCTGATGTCTTCCTTGATACTCCAGATCATCTGAAGCATGTATATCCTGAATTCTTTATCTGACATTCCATCTGCTGCAGCTGTTACCTCTTCTAAAGTTGCGTTGACCTGCATTGCTTGTGGTCCTTTCTTTCCTTGTCTTTTCATACTGCTTGCGTATCTTTCCTGCAGGTGCGGGCGGCGGCTCTGCTCTCTCCTTATTCCAATTGGGGTGTCGTGGCTACCACGCCAGCAGGTCACTGGGCCTGTTCTGGGAGCTGGTGGCGGCTCTGTTCTGCCCCTACTCCAATTGGGGTGACGAGTGTACCACGCCGGCAGGCCACCGGGCCTGATCCGCCGGTCGGTTGCAGGTTTGCCTACCCTGCAGGCGCGGGCGGCAGCTCTACTCTGCCCCTACTCCAAATGGGGTGACGTGTCTGTCGTACCGGCAGGCCACTGGGCCTGTCCCGCTGGTCGGTCGCAGATCTGCCCACCTTTCGGGCACGGGTGGAGGCTCTGCTCTGCCCCTACTCCAATTGGGGTGTCGTGACTACCCCACCTGCAGGACGCTGGGCCTGTTCCTGGCAAGGGAGGCAACTCTGCTCTGTCACTACTCCAATTAGGGTGGTGTTTGTACCACGCCGGCAGGCTCCTGGGCCTGATCCGCCGGTCTGTTGTAGGTCTGCCTACCTTGAAGGCGTGGGCGGCGGATCTGCCCTGCCCCTCCTACCACGCCTGCGGACCCCTGGGCCTGATCTGCAGGTTGATCACTGGTCTGCTCACCCTGCGGGCAAGGGTGGCGGTTCCGCTCCGCCCCCACTCCAATTGGGGTCACGTGACCACCACACCGGCAGGGCCTGATCCGGGCGTGGGAGAAGGATCTGCTCTGCCCCTACTCCAGTTGGGGTGACGTGTGTACCACACTGGCAGGCCACTGGGCCTGACCCGCCAGGCTGTCACAGGTCTGTTTACCTTGGAAGCGCGAAGGGCGGCTCTGCCCTGCCCCTCCTACCACGCCCATGTACTATTGGGTCGTGGGTCTGCCCACCTGGCGGGTGTGGGTGGCGGCTCCGCTCCGCCCCCTCTCCAATTGGGGTCACGCGGTCACCACGCTGGCGAGCCGCTGGGCCTGCTCCGGGGGCTGGCGGCGGCCCGGCTCCTTCCCTCTGGCTCGAGGACAAATTGAGGAGACTCGGGTGACTGAGCCTCACCCCCCTTACCAGGAGACCAATTGCTTATGTCACCGCTGGTATTGATGAAGATCTCTCCTCCACCGCTTTCTGCTGACATCAGATCTCTGCCATGTTGGTATCCTATGCGAATGGCAGCATTTCGTTCCCCTTGCTGGGCAACCCAAGCAACGGGTGAGTCCTGACCGGCCCTCAGCAGGACCTGGACCGAGACGCAGTTTCCGCGGGCTCCTAGCCCCGGTCCAGGGAAGTTCCGGGAGCCGGAACTCGGCCGCTCCATGCTCGGTGTAAGCTCCTATAAGTGTAAGCTCCAAGAAGCAGTCCCCGCCTATATGGTTTAATTTAAATTGGGTAAACAACTGTTGAGGATTGTTTTAATATGTAAACAAAAAAGAAGGTTAACAGATCTGTTTGTTTACTTTCACCTTTCCTTTTCATTATATTTAATAATTCTCTTAAAGATAATGTAAATTGTTAAGAAAATTGTTTTCTTTTAGTGCCTTCTGTAATGTTACATCATTTTTTCTTTCTCGATTATTGCCAGAATTCCTATCTTCATCCCAGTGCCGGTGAAGACAATGTAAAATTGTTTTCTTTTAGTGCCTTCTGTAATGTTACATAATTTTTTCTTTAGCCATTATTGCCAGAATTCCTATCTTCATCCCAGTGCCGGTGAAGCAATGTAAATTGTTAAGAAAATTGTTTTCTTTTAGTGCCTTCTGTAATGTTACATAATTTTTTCTTTAGCCATTATTGCCAGAATTCCTATCTTCATCCCAGTGCTGGTGAAGTCAAAGATAAAACCAATCTACAGCTTCTACAATAGCCATCACTGAACTGCTTGCAGAACTTGCCTGGACACATTGTGAGCTCACCTGTATGCATTGTGAACTATCTGTTGGTACAGCGACTTGTGGTAGTGTTGGGGTATTTTTGCTGATGATGTCATCGGTGGTACAATTTTTCCAAAAGGAGCCGTCAATTGGCTTGGTGTATCTTCCTCCCTTCTGCTTGTCATGATCGTCCAGCTAAAATTTGGGGGCCAACAGAGGTGAGGCAAAGAACCTCACCCCCCCGCTGGTACAAAGACCTCTCCACAGGTGTGGCTGTATACTGGACCGGTAGTCAGTGACGGGTAAGATCCAATTGCAATGGTACCAACCTAAGGACCATATGTACTATTGGACAACCTAAGGCAGGCACGGTCCCTAAACCACATGCTTGTTGTTTAAACAGAGAGGGAGAGATGTTGAGAGCCACAGCTGAAGGGGCCCCAGCAAACTTCCAGCTGCCAGCAAATTTCCAGCTGCCGGCTGATGATTGGCTCACAGCGGCCCCAGCAACATCTAGCTGATTGGCTCCTCTGCAGTGATGCTCATGGGCTGTTTCCCTGCCCTTTCAGACCATGGAGCTGCTCATTGGGGGACTCTTTTACCTCCGCCCACGTGACCCAGCCAATCGGCCTCAAGAGCAGGAGGATTGTGGGAGGTGGAGAGAAGCTTGTGTGGGAGAGAGAGGCTTGTGGAAAGCCGGTGGTGGCAGTTGAGGCTCTGAGGGTTTTTTTTGAGAGGCTGTTTTGTTAGGCGTGTGTGGTTCTAAAAATAAAGTTAGTTTGTTTTGACAAGTGGCTCCTGATTGTGCCCAGCCAGACTGCGGCACCACCTCACACCTGGATGGGCCTTACCTGAGAGTGCCCAACTCACAGCTGGATGGGACTTACCTGAGAGTGTCCACATCACAGGTGGATGAGCCTTTCATGAGATCCCACCTCACAGCTGGATGGGCGTTACCTGAGAGTGTCCACCTCACAGCTGGATGGGCCTTACATGAGAGTGTCCACCTCACAGCTGGATGCACCTTACTTGAGAGTGTCCACCTCACAGCTGGATGGGCCTTACCTGAGAGTGTCCACCTCACAGCTGGATGAGCCTTACCTGAGCGCCCACCTCACAGCTGGATGGGCCTTACCTGAGAGTGTCCACCTCACAGCTGGATGGGCCTTACCTGAGAGTGTCCACCTCACAGCTGGATGGGCCTTAACTGAGAGCCCACCTCACAGCTGGATGGGCCTTACCTGAGAGTGCTCACCTCACAGCTGGATGGGCCTTAACTGAGAGTTTCCACCTCACAGCTGGATGGGCCTTACCTGAGAGTGTCCACCTCACAGCTGGATGGGACTGACCTGAGCGCCCACCTCACAGCTGGATGGACCTTAACTGAGAGCCCAACTCACATCCAGATGGGCCTTGCATTAGAGAGTCCACCTCACAGCTGGATGGGCCTTACCTAGAGTGTCCACCTCACAGCTGGATGGGCCTTACCTGAGAGTGTCCACCTCATAGCTGGATGGGCCTTACCGAAGAGTCCACCTCACAGCCGGATGGGCCTTGCCTGAGGGTGTCCACCTCACAGCTGGATGGGCCTTGCCTGAGAGCCCCACTTCACAGCTGGATGGGCCTTACCTGAGAGTGTCCACCTCACAGCCTGATGGGCCTTACCTGAGAGCCCCAACTCACAGCTGGATGGGCCTTACCTGATAGTGTCCACCTCACAGCTGGATGGGCCTTTCCTGAGGGCCCACCTTACAGATGGATGGGGCTTACCTGAGAGCCCAGCTCACAGCTGAATGAGCCTTGACTGAGAGTGCCAACCTCACAGTCTGATGGGCCTTACCTGAGAGTTTCCACCTCACAGTGGAGAGGGCCTTACCTGAGAGCTAACCTAACAGCTGGATGGGCCTTACCTGAGAGTGCCCACCTCACAGCTGGATGGGCCTTACCTGAGCGCCCACCTCACAGCTGAATGTGCCTTGCCTAACACTGTCCACGTCACAGCTGGATGGGCCTTGCCTGACACTGTCCACCTGACAGCTGGATGGGCCTTACCTGACAGCCCACCTCACAGCTGGATGGGCCTTACCTGACAGCCCACCTCACAGCTGGATGGGCCTTACCTGAGAGTTTCCACCTCACAGCTGGATTGGCCTTGCCTGAGAGCCCATCTTACAGCTGGATGAGCCTTACCTGAGAGCCCACCTCACAGCTGGATGGGCCTTACCTGAGAGCCAACCTCACAGCTGGATGGGCCTTGCCTGAGGATGTCCACCTGACAGCTGGATGGGCCTTACCTGAGAGTGTCCACCTCACAGCTGGATCGGCCTTGCCTGAGAGCCCATCTTACAGCTGGATGAGCCTAACCTGAGAGCTCACCTCACAGCTGGATGGGCCTTATATGAGAGCCCACTTCACAGCTGGATGGGACTTACCTGAGAGTGTGCAACTCACAGCTGGATGGGCCTTGCCTGACAGTGTCCAATTCACAGCTGGATGGGCCTTACCTGAGAGTGTCCACCTCAAAGCTTGCTGGGGTTACCTGAGAGCCCACCTCACAGCTGGATGGGCCTTACCTGAGAGTGTCCAACTCACAGCTGTATGGGCCTTACCTGAGGATGTCCACCTCACAGCTGGATGGGCCTTACCTAAGAGTGTCCATCTCACAGCTGGATGGGCCTTAAATGAGAGCCCACCTCACAGCTGGATTGGCCTTACCTAAGAGTGACCACCTCACAGCTGGATGGGCCTTACATGAGAGTGTCCACCTCACAGCTGGAGGGGCCTTGCCTGACATTGTCCACTTCACAGTGGGATGGGCCTTACCTGACAGCCCACCTCACAGCTGGATGTGCCTTGCCTGACACTGTCCACTTCACAGCTGGATGGGCCTTGCCTGACACTGTCCACCTGACAGCTGGATGGGCCTTACCTGACAGCCCACCTCACAGCTGGATGGGCCTTAATTTAGAACCCACCTCACAGCTGGATGGGCCTGACCTGAGAGTGTCCACCTCACAGCTGGATCGGCCTTGCCTGAGAGCCCATCTTACAGCTGGATGAGCCTTACCTGAGAGCCCACCTCACAGCTGGATTTGCCTTACCTGAGAGCCCACCTAACAGCTGGATGGGCCTTACCTGTGAGTGTCCACCTCACAGCTGGGTGGGCCTTACCTGAGATTGTCCACCTCACAGATGGATGGGCCTTACCTGAGAGTGTCCACCTCAATGCTCGAAGGGCCTTACCTGAGAGCTCACATCACAGCTGGATGGGCCTTAACTGAGAGCCCACCTCACCGCTGGATGGGACTTGCCTGAGAGCCTACCTCACAGCTGGATGGGACTTGCCTGAGAGCCCACCTCACAGCTGCATGGGACTTAATTGAGAGTGTCCACCTCACAGTTGGATGGTCCTTACCTGAGATCCCACCTCACAGCTGGAAGGGCTTTATCTGAGAGTGTCCACCTCACAGCTGGATGGGCCTTACCTGAGAGTGTCCACCTCACTGCTGGATGGGCCTTACCTGAGATCCCACCTCACATCTGGATGGGCCTTACCTGAGAGTGTCCACCTCACAGCTGGATGGGCCTTGCCTGAGGGTGTTCACCTCACAGTCTGATGGGCCTTACCTGGGAGCCCACCTCAAAGCTGGATGGGCCTTAACTGAGAGCCCACCTCACAGCTGGATGGGCCTTACCTGAGAGCCCACCTCACAGCTGGATAGGCATTACCTGAGAGTCCACCTCACAGCTGGATGGGATTTACTGAAGAGCCCACCTCACAGCTGGATGGGCCTTACCTGAGAGCCGAACTCACAGCTGGATGGGCCATACCTGAGAGTGTCCACATCATATTTGAATGGTCCTTGCCTGAGAGTGTCCACCTCACAGCTGGGGGAGACTTACCTGTGAGTGCCCATCTCACAGCTGAATGGGCCTTACCTGAGAGATTCCACCTCACAGCTGGATGGGCCTTAACTGAGAGCCCACCTCACATCTGGATGGGCCTTACCTGAGAGACCACTTCACAGCTGGATGGGCCTTAGCTGAGAGTGTACACCTTACAGCTGGATGGGCCTTACGTGAGAGCCCATCTCACAGCTGGATGGGCATTAACTGAGAGTGTCCACCTCAGAGCTGGATGGGCCTTACCTGAGGGCCCATCTTACAGCTGGATGAGCCTAACCTGAGAGCTCACCTCACAGCTGGATGGGCCTTATATGAGAGCCCACTTCACAGCTGGATGGGACTTACCTGAGAGTGTGCAACTCACAGCTGGATGGGCCTTGCCTGACAGTGTCCAATTCACAGCTGGATGGGCCTTACCTGAGAGTGTCCACCTCAAAGCTTGCTGGGGTTACCTGAGAGCCCACCTCACAGCTGGATGGGCCTTACCTGAGAGTGACCACCTCACAGCTGGATGGGCCTTACCTGAGGGTATCCACCTCACAGCTGAATGGGCCTTACCTGAGAGTGTCGACCTCACAGCTGGATGGGCCTTGCCTGAGGGTGTCCACCTCACAGCTGTATGGGCCTTGCCTGAGAGCCAACCTCACATCTGGATGGGCCTTACCTGAGAGTGTCCACCTCACAGCTGGATGGGCCTTGCCTGAGAGACCACCTCACAGCTGGATGGGCCTTACCTGAGAGTGTCCACCTCACAGCTGGATGGGCCTTACATGAGGGTGTTCACCTCAAACCTGAATGAGCCTTGCCTGAGAGTGTCCACCTGACAGCTGGATGGGCCTTACCTGAGATCCCACCTCACAGCTGGATCGGCCTTACCTGAGAGCCCATCTAACCGCTGGATGGGCCTTACCTGAGAGTGTCCACCTCACAGCTGGATGGGCCTTACCTGAGGTTGTCCACCTCACAGATGGATGGGCCTTACCTTAGAGTGTCCACCTCAAAGCTTGATGGACTTACCTGAGAGCCCACATCACAGCTGGATGGGCCTTAACTGAGAGCCCACCTCACAGCTGGATGGGCCTTATCTGAGAGTGTCCACCTCACAGTTGGATGGGCCTTACCTGAGAGCCCACCTCACAGCTGGATGGGATTACCTGAGAGTGCCCCCCTCACAGCTGTATGGGCCTTACCTGAGCGTCCACCTCACAGGTGGATGGGCCTTACCTGAGAGTGTCCACCTCACATTTGGATGAGCCTTGCTTGAGCGCCCAACTCACAACTGGATGGGCCTTAACTGATGGTGACCACCTCACATCTGGATGGGCATTACCTGAGATTGTCCACCTCACAGCTGGATGCACCTTACCTGAGGGTGTTCACCTCACAGCTGGATGGGCCTTGCCTGAGAGTGTCCACATCACAGCTGGATCGGCCTTACCTGAGAGCCCACCTGAAAGCTGGATGGGCCTTAACTGAGAGCCCAACTCACAGCTGGATGGGCCTTACCTGAGACAGCCCACATCACAGCTGGATGGGCCTTACCTGAGAGCCCACCTAACAGCTGGATGGGCCTTACCTGAGAGCCCACCTCACAGCTGGATGGGATTTACCGGAGAGCCCACCTCACAGCTGGATGGGCCTTACCTGAGAGTCGAACTCACAGCTGGATGGGCCATACCTGAGAGTGTCCACTTCCCATTTGGATGGTCCTTGCCTGAGAGTGTCCACCTCACAGCTGGAGGGGTCTTACCTGTGAGTGCCCATCTCACAGCTGGATGGGCCTTACCTGAGAGTTTCCACCTCACCGCTGGATGGGCCTTACCTGAGAGTGTCCACCTCACAGATGGATGGGCCTTACCTGAGAGTGTCCACCTCACATCTGGATGGGCCTTACCTGAGAGCCCACCTCACATCTGGATGGGCCTTACCTGAGAGACCACTTCACACCTGGATGGCCCTTAACTGAGAGTGTCCACCTCACAGCCAGATGGGTCTTACCTGAGGGCCATCCTCACAGCTGGATGAGCCTTACCTGAGAGCCCACCTCACAGCTGGATGGGCCTTACCTGAGAGTGTCTACCTCACAGGTGGATGGGTCTTAACCTGAGAGCCCACCTCACAGCAGGGTGAGCCTTACCTGAGAGCACACCTCCCAGCTGGATGGGCCTTGCCTGACAGTGTCCAATTCACAGCTGGATGGGCCTTTCCTGAGAGCACACCTCACAGCTGGATGGGCCTTAAATGAGAGTGTCCACCTCACAGCTGGATGGGCCTTACCTGAGAGCACACCTCACAGCTGGATGGGCCTTACCTTAGAGTGTCGACCTCAAAGCTTGATGGGGTTACCTGAGAGCCCACATCACAGCTGGATGGGCCTTACCTGAGAGACCACCTCACAGCTGGATGGGCCTTACCTGAGAGTGTCCACCTCACAGTTGGATGGGCCTTATCTGAGAGCCCACCTGACAGCTGGATGGGATTACCTGAGAGTGCCCCCCTCACAGCTGTATGGGCCTTACCTGAGCGTCCACCTCACAGCTGGATGGGCCTTACCTGAGAGTGTCCACCTCACAGTTGGATGAGCCGTGCCTGAGCGCCCACCTCACAGATGGATGGACCTTAAGTGAGAGCCCACCTCACAACTGGATGGGCCTTAACTGAGGGTGACCACCTCACAGCTGGATGGGCATTACCTGAGAGTGTCCACCTCACAGCTGGATGGGCCTTACCTGAGGGTGTTCACCTCACAGCTGGATGGGTCCTTGTCTGAGAGTGTCCATCTCACAGCTGGATGGGCCTTGCCTGAGGGTGTCCACGTCACAGCTGGATCGGGCTTACCTGAGAGTGTCCACCTCATAGCTGGATGGGCCTTACCTGAGAACCCACCTCACACCTGGATGGGCCTTTCCTTAGATCCCACCTCACAGCTAGATGGGCCTTACCTGAGAGTGTCCACCTCAGAGCTTAATGGGCCTTACCTGAGAGTGTCCACCTCACACCTGGATGGGCCTGACCTGACAGTGTCCACCTCACAGCTGGATGGGCCTGACCTGAGAGTGTCCACCTCACAGCTGGATGGGCCTGACCTGAGAGTGTCCACCTCACAGCTGGATGGGCCTTAACTGAGAGTGTCCACCTCACAGCTGGATGGGCCTTACCTGAGAGCCCACCTCACAGATGGATGGGACTTGCCTGAGAGCCCACCTCACAGCTGCATGGGACTTAATTAAGAGTGTCCAAATCACAGTTGGATGGTCCGTACCTGAGATCCCACCTCACAGCTGGAAGGGCCTTCCCTGAGAGTGTCCACCTCACAGCTGGATGGGCCTTACCTGATATCCCACCTCACAGCTGGATGGGCCTTAACTGAGGGTGAACACCTCACAGCTGGATGGGCATAACCTGACGGTGTCCACCTCACAGCTGGTTGGGCCTTACCTGAGATCCCACCTCACAGCTGGATGGGCCTTACCTGAGAGTGTCCACGTCACAGCTGGATGGACCTTAACTGAGAGCCCACCTCACAGCTGTATGGGCCTTAACTGAGGGTGACCACCTCACAGCTGGATGGGCCTTGCCTGAGAGTGTCCACCTCACAGATGGATGGGCCATACCTGAGAGCCCAGCTCACAGCTGAATGAGCCTTGCCTGAGAGTACCAACCTCACAGTTGGATGGGCCTTACCTGAGAGTTTTCACCTCACAGTGGAGAGGGCCTTACCTGAAAGCCCACCTAACAGCTGGATGGGCCTTACCTGAGAATGCCCACCTCACAGCTGGATGGGCCTTACCTGAGATCCCACCTGACAGCTGGAAGGGCCTTACCTGAGAGTGTTCACATCACAGCTGGATGGGCCTTGCCTGAGGGTGTCCACCTCACAGCTGGATGGGCCTTACCTGAGAGCCAACCTCACAGCTGGATGGGCCTTACCTGAGAGTGTCCACCTCACAGCTGGATGGGCCTTGCCTGTGAGTGTCCACCTCACAGCTGGAAGGGCCTTAACTGAGTGCTCACCTCACACCTGGATGGGCCTAACCTGACAGTGTCCACTCCACAGCTGGATTTTCCTTACCTGAGAGTGTACACCTCACAGCTGGATGGGCCTTACCTGAGAGTCCACCTCACAGCTGGATGGGCCTTACCTGAGAGTGTCCACCTGACAGCTGGATGGGCCTTACCTGAGAGCCCACCTCACAGATGGATGGGCCTTACCTGAGAGCTAACCTCACAGCTGAATAGGCCTTGCCTGAGTGTGCCCACCTCACAGCTGAATGGGCCTTACCTGAGAGTGTCCACCTCACAGCTGGATGGGCCTTACCTGAGAGCCCACCTCACAGCTGCATGGGCATTACCTGAGAGCCCACCTCAAGTCTGGATGGGCCTTACCTGAGAGTGTCCAATTCACAGCTGGATGGGCCTTACCTGAGAGTGTCCACCTCACAGCTGGATGGGCCTTACCTGAGTGTGTTCACCTCACAGCTGGATGGGCCTTTCCTGAGAGAGTCCACTTCACACCTGGATGGGCCTTACCTGAGAGTGTCCACCTCACAGCTGGATGGGCCTTTCCTGAGAGAGTCCACTTCACACCTGGATGGGCCTTACCTGAGAGCCCACCTCACAGCTGGATGGGCCGTCCCTCAGATCCCACCTCACAGCTGGATGGGCCTTGACTGGGCGCCCACCTCACAGCTGGATTGGCTTACCTGAGAGTTTCCACCTCACAGCTGGATGCGCCTTACCTGAGGGTGTCCACCTCACAGCTGAATGGGCCTTACCTGAGAGTGTCCACCTCACAGCTAGATGGGCCTTACCTGAGAGTGTCCACCTCACTGCTTGATGGGACTTACCTGAGAATGTCCACCTCACATCTGGATGTAGCTTGCCTGAGAGTGTCCACCTCACAGCTGGATGGGCCTTGCCTGACACTGTCCACTTCACAGTGGGATGGGCCTTACCTGACAGCCAACCTCACAGCTGGATGGGCCTTGCCTGACACTGTCCACCTGACAGCTGGATGGGCCTTACCTGACAGCCCACCTCACAGTTGGATGGGCCTTACCTTAGAGCCCACCTCACAGCTGGATGGGGCTTACCTATGAGTGTCCACCTCACAGCTGGATCGGCCTTGCCTGAGAGCCCATCTTACAGCTGGATGAGCCTTACCTGAGAGCCCACCTCACAGCTGGATTTGCCTTACCTGAGAGCCCACCTAACAGCTCGATGGGCCTTACCTGAGAGTGTCCACCTCACAGTTGTGTGGGCCTTACCTGAGAGTGTCCACCTCACAGATGGATAGGCCTTACCTGAGAGTGTCCACCTCAAAGCTCGATGGGCCTTACCTGAGAGCCCACATCACAGCTGGATGGGCCTTAACTGAGAGCCCACCTCACAGCTGGATGGGCCTTACCTGAGAGTGTCCACCTCACAGTGGGATGGGCCCTACCTGAGAGCCCACTTCACAGCTGGATGGGATTACCTGAGAGAGCCCACCTCACAGCTGTATGGGCCTTACCTGAGCGTCCACCTCACAGCCGGATGGGCCTTACCTGAGAGTGTCCACCTCACAGTTGGATGAGCCTTGCCTGAGCGCCCACCTCACAGCTGGAAGGACCTTAACTGAGAGCCCACCTCACAACTGGATGGGCCTTAACTGAGGGTGACCACCTCACAGCTGGATGGGCATTACCTGAGAGTGTCCACCTCACAGCTGGATGGGCCTTAACTGAGAGTGTCCACCTCACAGCTAGATGGGGCTTACCTGAGGGCCCACCTCACAGCTGGATAGGACTTGCCTGAGAGCCCACCTCATAGCTGCATGGGACTTAATTGAGAGTGTCCACCTCACAGTTGGATGGTCCGTACCTGAGATCCCACCTCACAGCTGGAAGGGCCTTCCCTGATAGTGTCCACCACACAGCTGGATGGGCCTTACCTGAGATCCCACCTCACAGATGGATGGGCCTTAACTGAGGGTGACCACCTCACAGCTGGATGGGCCTTGCCTGAGAGTGTCCACCTCAAAGCTTGATGGAGTTACCTGAGAGCCCACATCACAGCTGGATGGGCCTTAACTGAGAGCCCACCTCACAGCTGGATGGGCCTTATCTGAGAGTGTCCACCTCACAGCTGGATGGGCCTTACCTGAGATATCACCTCACAGATGGATGGGCCTTAACTGAGGGTGACCACCTCACAGCTGGATGGGCCTTGCCTGAGAGTGTCCACCTCACAGCTGGATGGGCCTTGCCTGAGGGTGTCCTCGTCACAGCTGGATGGGGCTTACCTGAGAGTGTCCACCTCACAGCTGGATGTGCCTTTCCTGAGAGCCCACCTCACAGCGGGATGGGCCTTACCTGAGAGTGTCCAACTCACAGCTGGATGGGCCTTGCCTGAGAGCCCACCTCACGGCTGGATGGGCCTTACCTGTGATTGCCTACCTCACACCTGGATGGCCCTTAACTGAGAGTGTCCACCTCACAGCCAGATGGGTCTTACCTGAGGGCCATCCTCACAGCTGGATGAGCCTTACCTGAGAGCCCACCTCACAGCTGGATGGGCCTTACCTGAGAGTGTCTACCTCACAGGTGGATGGGTCTTAACCTGAGAGCCCACCTCACAGCAGGGTGAGCCTTACCTGAGAGCACACCTCCCAGCTGGATGGGCCTTGCCTGACAGTGTCCAATTCACAGCTGGATGGGCCTTTCCTGAGAGCACACCTCACAGCTGGATGGGCCTTAAATGAGAGTGTCCACCTCACAGCTGGATGGGCCTTACCTGAGAGCACACCTCACAGCTGGATGGGCCTTACCTTAGAGTGTCGACCTCAAAGCTTGATGGGGTTACCTGAGAGCCCACATCACAGCTGGATGGGCCTTACCTGAGAGACCACCTCACAGCTGGATGGGCCTTACCTGAGAGTGTCCACCTCACAGTTGGATGGGCCTTATCTGAGAGCCCACCTGACAGCTGGATGGGATTACCTGAGAGTGCCCCCCTCACAGCTGTATGGGCTTTACCTGAGCGTCCACCTCACAGCTGGATGGGCCTTACCTGAGAGTGTCCACCTCACAGTTGGATGAGCCGTGCCTGAGCGCCCACCTCACAGCTGGAAGGACCTTAAGTGAGAGCCCACCTCACAACTGGATGGGCCTTAACTGAGGGTGACCACCTCACAGCTGGATGGGCATTACCTGAGAGTGTCCACCTCACAGCTGGATGGGCCTTACCTGAGGGTGTTCACCTCACAGCTGGATGGGTCCTTGTCTGAGAGTGTCTATCTCACAGCTGGATGGGCCTTGCCTGAGGGTGTCCACGTCACAGCTGGATCGGGCTTACCTGAGAGTGTCCACCTCATAGCTGGATGGGCCTTACCTGAGAACCCACCTCACACCTGGATGGGCCTTTCCTTAGATCCCACCTCACAGCTAGATGGGCCTTACCTGAGAGTGTCCACCTCAGAGCTTAATGGGCCTTACCTGAGAGTGTCCACCTCACACCTGGATGGGCCTGACCTGACAGTGTCCACCTCACAGCTGGATGGGCCTGACCTGAGAGTGTCCACCTCACAGCTGGATGGGCCTTAACTGAGAGTGTCCACCTCACAGCTGGATGGGCCTTACCTGAGAGCCCACCTCACAGATGGATGGGACTTGCCTGAGAGCCCACCTCACAGCTGCATGGGACTTAATTAAGAGTGTCCAAATCACAGTTGGATGGTCCGTACCTGAGATCCCACCTCACAGCTGGAAGGGCCTTCCCTGAGAGTGTCCACCTCACAGCTGGATGGGCCTTACCTGATATCCCACCTCACAGCTGGATGGGCCTTAACTGAGGGTGAACACCTCACAGCTGGATGGGCATAACCTGACGGTGTCCACCTCACAGCTGGTTGGGCCTTACCTGAGATCCCACCTCACAGCTGGATGGGCCTTACCTGAGAGTGTCCACGTCACAGCTGGATGGACCTTAACTGAGAGCCCACCTCACAGCTGTATGGGCCTTAACTGAGGGTGACCACCTCACAGCTGGATGGGCCTTGCCTGAGAGTGTCCACCTCACAGCTGGATGGGCCTTGCCTGAGGTTGTCCACGTCACAGCTGGATGGGGCTTACCTGAGAGTGTCCACCTCACAGCTGGGTGGGCCTTACCTGAGAGTGTCCACCTCACAGTTGGATGGGCCTTTCCTGAGAGCCCACCTCACAGCTGGATGGGATTACCTGAGAGTGCCCCCCTCACAGCTGTATGGGCCTTACCTGAGCGTCCACCTCACAGTTGGATGAGCCTTGCCTGAGCACCCACCTCACAGCTGGATGGACCTCAACTGAGAGCCCAGCTCACAACTGGATGGGCCTTAACTGATGGTGACCACCTCACAGCTGGATGGGCATTATCTGAGAGTGTCCACCTCACAGCTGGACGGGCCTTACCTGAAGGTGTTCACCTCACAGCTGGATGGGTCCTTGCCTGAGAGTGTCCATCTCACAGCTGGATGGGCCTTGCCTGAGGTTGTCCATGTCACAGCTGGATCGGGCTTACCTGAGATTGCCCACCTCACAGCTGGATGGGCCTTACCCTAGGATGTCCCCCTCACAGCTGGATGGGCCTTACCTGAGATCCCACCTCACAGCTGCATGGGACTTAACTGATAGTGTCCACCTCACAGCTTGATGGTCCTTACCTGAGATCCCACCTCACAGCTGTATGGGCCTTACCTGAGAGTGTCCACCTCACAGATGGATGGTCCTTGCCTGAGAGTGTCCACATCACAGCTGGATCGACCTTACCTGAGAGCCCACATCAAAGCTGGATGGGTCTTAACTGAGAGCCCACCTCACAGCTGGATGGGCCTTACCTGAGACAGCCCACGTCACAGCTGGATGGGCCTTACTTGAGAGACCACCTAACAGCTGGATGGGCCTTACCTGAGAGCCCACCTCACAGCTGGATGGGATTTACCAGAGAGCCCACCTCACAGCTGGATGGGCCTTACCTGAGAGTGTCCACTTCACATTTGGATGGTCCTTGCCTGAGAGTGTCCACTTCACAGCTGTAGGGGTCTTACCTGTGAGTGCCCGTCTCACAGCTGGATGGGCCTTACCTGAGAGTTTCCACCTCACAGCTGGATGGTCCTTACCTGAGAGTGTCCACCTCACAGATGGATGGGCCTTACCTGAGAGTGTCCACCTCACACCTGGATGGGCCTTAACTGAGACCCGACCTCACATCTGGATGGGCCTTGCTTGAGAGTGTCCACCTCACAGCTGGAAGGGCCTTACCTGAGAGCCAACCTCACAGCTGGATGGGCCTGGCCTGAGGATGTCCACCTGACAGCTGGATGGGCCTTACCTGAGAGTGTCCACCTCACAGCTAGATGGGCCTTATCTGAGCGTGTCCACCTCACAGCAGGATGGGCCTTCCCTGAGAGCCCACCTCACAGCTGGATGGGACTTACCTTAGAGTGTCCACCTCACAGCTGGATGGGCCTTACCTGAGAGTGTCCAACTCACAGTTGCATGAGCCTTGCCTGAGCGCCCACCTCACAGCTGGAAGGACCTTAACTGAGAGCCCACCTCACAACTGGATGGGCCTTAACTGAGGGTGACCACCTCACAGCTGGATGGGCATTACCTGAGAGTGTACACCTCACAGCTGGATAGGCCTTACCTGAAGGTGTTCACCTCACAGCTGGATGGGTCCTTGCCTGAGAGTGTCCATCTCACAGCTGGATGGGCCTTGCCTGAGGGTGTCCACGTTAAAACCAGATGGGCCTTACCTGAGAGTGTCCACCTCACTGCTTGATGGGACGGACCTGAGAATGTCCACCTCACAGCTCGATGGGCCTTACATGAGAGTGTCCACCTCACAGCTGGAGGGGCCTTGCCTGACATTGTCCACTTCACAGTGGGATGGGCCTTACCTGACAGCCCACCTCACAGCTGGATGTGCCTTGCCTGACACTGTCCACTTCACAGCTGGATGGGCCTTGCCTGACACTGTCCACCTGACAGCTGGATGGGCCTTACCTGACAGCCCACCTCACAGCTGGATGGGCCTTAATTTAGAACCCACCTCACAGCTGGATGGGCCTTACCTGAGAGTGTCCACCTCACAGCTGGATCGGCCTTGCCTGAGAGCCCATCTTACAGCTGGATGAGCCTTACCTGAGAGCCCACCTCACAGCTGGATTTGCCTTACCTGAGAGCCCACCTAACAGCTGGATGGGCCTTACCTGTGAGTGTCCACCTCACAGCTGGGTGGGCCTTACCTGAGATTGTCCACCTCACAGATGGATGGGCCTTACCTGAGAGTGTCCACCTCAATGCTCGAAGGGCCTTACCTGAGAGCCCACATCACAGCTGGATGGGCCTTAACTGAGAGCCCACCTCACCGCTGGATGGGACTTGCCTGAGAGCCTACCTCACAGCTGGATGGGACTTGCCTGAGAGCCCACCTCACAGCTGCATGGGACTTAATTGAGAGTGTCCACCTCACAGTTGGATGGTCCTTACCTGAGATCCCACCTCACAGCTGGAAGGGCTTTATCTGAGAGTGTCCACCTCACAGCTGGATGGGCCTTACCTGAGAGTGTCCACCTCACTGCTGGATGGGCCTTACCTGAGATCCCACCTCACATCTGGATGGGCCTTACCTGAGAGTGTCCACCTCACAGCTGGATGGGCCTTGCCTGAGGGTGTTCACCTCACAGTCTGATGGGCCTTACCTGGGAGCCCACCTCAAAGCTGGATGGGCCTTAACTGAGAGCCCACCTCACAGCTGGATGGGCCTTACCTGAGACAGCCCACCTCACAGCTGGATGGGCCTTACCTGAGAGCCCACCTAACAGCTGGATAGGCATTACCTGAGAGTCCACCTCACAGCTGGATGGGATTTACTGAAGAGCCCACCTCACAGCTGGATGGGCCTTACCTGAGAGCCGAACTCACAGCTGGATGGGCCATACCTGAGAGTGTCCACATCATATTTGAATGGTCCTTGCCTGAGAGTGTCCACCTCACAGCTGGGGGAGACTTACCTGTGAGTGCCCATCTCACAGCTGAATGGGCCTTACCTGAGAGATTCCACCTCACAGCTGGATGGGCCTTAACTGAGAGCCCACCTCACATCTGGATGGGCCTTACCTGAGAGACCACTTCACAGCTGGATGGGCCTTAGCTGAGAGTGTACACCTTACAGCTGGATGGGCCTTACGTGAGAGCCCATCTCACAGCTGGATGGGCATTAACTGAGAGTGTCCACCTCAGAGCTGGATGGGCCTTACCTGAGGGCCCACCTCACAGCTGGATGGGCCTTACCTGAGAGCCAACCTCACAGCTCTATGGGCCTTGCGTGAGGATGTCCACCTGACAGCTGGATGGGCCTTACCTGAGAGTGTCCACCTCACAGCTGGATCGGCCTTGCCTGAGAGCCCATCTTACAGCTGGATGAGCCTAACCTGAGAGCTCACCTCACAGCTGGATGGGCCTTATATGAGAGCCCACTTCACAGCTGGATGGGACTTACCTGAGAGTGTGCAACTCACAGCTGGATGGGCCTTGCCTGACAGTGTCCAATTCACAGCTGGATGGGACTTACCTGAGAGTGTCCACCTCAAAGCTTGCTGGGGTTACCTGAGAGCCCACCTCACAGCTGGATGGGCCTTATCTGAGAGTGACCACCTCACAGCTGGATGGGCCTTACCGGAGTGTATCCACCTCACAGCTGAATGGGCCTTACCTGAGAGTGTCCACCTCACAGCTGGATCGGCCTTGCCTGAGAGCCCATCTTACAGCTGGATGAGCCTAACCTGAGAGCTCACCTCACACCTGGATGGGCCTTATATGAGAGCCCACTTCACAGCTGGATGGGACTTACCTGAGAGTGTGCAACTCACAGCTGGATGAGCCTTGCCTGACAGTGTCCAATTCACAGCTGGATGGGCCTTACCTGAGAGTGTCCACCTCAAAGCTTGCTGGGGTTACCTGAGAGCCCACCTCACAGCTGGATGGGCCTTACCTGAGAGTGACCACCTCACAGCTGGATGGGCCTTACCTGAGGGTATCCACCTCACAGCTGAATGGGCCTTACCTGAGAGTGTCGACCTCACAGCTGGATGGGCCTTGCCTGAGGGTGTCCACCGCACAGCTGTATGGGCCTTGCCTGAGAGCCAACCTCACATCTGGATGGGCCTTACCTGAGAGTGTCCACCTCACAGCTGGATGGGCCTTGCCTGAGAGACCACCTCACAGCTGGATGGGCCTTACCTGAGAGTGTCCACCTCACAGCTGGATGGGCCTTACCTGAGGGTGTTCACCTCAAACCTGAATGAGCCTTGCCTGAGAGTGTCCACCTGACAGCTGGATGGGCCTTACCTGAGATCCCACCTCACAGCTGGATCGGCCTTACCTGAGAGCCCATCTAACCGCTGGATGGGCCTTACCTGAGAGTGTCCACCTCACAGCTGGATGGGCCTTACCTGAGGTTGTCCACCTCACAGCTGGATGGGCCTTGCCTGAGAGTGTCCACATCACAGCTGGATCGGCCTTATCTGAGAGCCCACCTCAAAGCTGGATGGGCCTTAACTGAGAGCCCAACTCACAGCTGGATGGGCCTTACCTGAGACAGCCCACATCACAGCTGGATGGGCCTTACCTGAGAGCCCACCTAACAGCTGGATGGGCCTTACCTGAGAGCCCACCTCACAGCTGGATGGGATTTACCGGAGAGCCCACCTCACAGCTGGATGGGCCTTACCTGAGAGTCGAACTCACAGCTGGATGGGCCATACCTGAGAGTGTCCACTTCCCATTTGGATGGTCCTTGCCTGAGAGTGTCCACCTCACAGCTGGAGGGGTCTTACCTGTGAGTGCCCATCTCACAGCTGGATGGGCCTTACCTGAGAGTTTCCACCTCACCGCTGGATGGGCCTTACCTGAGAGTGTCCACCTCACAGATGGATGGGCCTTACCTGAGAGTGTCCACCTCACATCTGGATGGGCCTTACCTGAGAGCCCACCTCACATCTGGATGGGCCTTACCTGAGTGACCACTTCACACCTGGATGGCCCTTAACTGAGAGTGTCCACCTCACAGCCAGATGGGTCTTACCTGAGGGCCATCCTCACAGCTGGATGAGCCTTACCTGAGAGCCCACCTCACAGCTGGATGGGCCTTACCTGAGAGTGTCTACCTCACAGGTGGATGGGTCTTAACCTGAGAGCCCACTTCACAGCAGGGTGAGCCTTACCTGAGAGCACACCTCCCAGCTGGATGGGCCTTGCCTGACAGTGTCCAATTCACAGCTGGATGGGCCTTTCCTGAGAGCACACCTCACAGCTGGATGGGCCTTAAATGAGAGTGTCCACCTCACAGCTGGATGGGCCTTACCTGAGAGCACACCTCACAGCTGGATGGGCCTTACCTTAGAGTGTCGACCTCAAAGCTTGATGGGGTTACCTGAGAGCCCACATCACAGCTGGATGGGCCTTACCTGAGAGACCACCTCACAGCTGGATGGGCCTTACCTGAGAGTGTCCACCTCACAGTTGGATGGGCCTTATCTGAGAGCCCACCTGACAGCTGGATGGGATTACCTGAGAGTGCCCCCCTCACAGCTGTATGGGCCTTACCTGAGCGTCCACCTCACAGCTGGATGGGCCTTACCTGAGAGTGTCCACCTCACAGTTGGATGAGCCGTGCCTGAGCGCCCACCTCACAGATGGATGGACCTTAAGTGAGAGCCCACCTCACAACTGGATGGGCCTTAACTGAGGGTGACCACCTCACAGCTGGATGGGCATTACCTGAGAGTGTCCACCTCACAGCTGGATGGGCCTTACCTGAGGGTGTTCACCTCACAGCTGGATGGGTCCTTGTCTGAGAGTGTCCATCTCACAGCTGGATGGGCCTTGCCTGAGGGTGTCCACGTCACAGCTGGATCGGGCTTACCTGAGAGTGTCCACCTCATAGCTGGATGGGCCTTACCTGAGAACCCACCTCACACCTGGATGGGCCTTTCCTTAGATCCCACCTCACAGCTAGATGGGCCTTACCTGAGAGTGTCCACCTCAGAGCTTAATGGGCCTTACCTGAGAGTGTCCACCTCACACCTGGATGGGCCTGACCTGACAGTGTCCACCTCACAGCTGGATGGGCCTGACCTGAGAGTGTCCACCTCACAGCTGGATGGGCCTTAACTGAGAGTGTCCACCTCACAGCTGGATGGGCCTTACCTGAGAGCCCACCTCACAGATGGATGGGACTTGCCTGAGAGCCCACCTCACAGCTGCATGGGACTTAATTAAGAGTGTCCAAATCACAGTTGGATGGTCCGTACCTGAGATCCCACCTCACAGCTGGAAGGGCCTTCCCTGAGAGTGTCCACCTCACAGCTGGATGGGCCTTACCTGATATCCCACCTCACAGCTGGATGGGCCTTAACTGAGGGTGAACACCTCACAGCTGGATGGGCATAACCTGACGGTGTCCACCTCACAGCTGGTTGGGCCTTACCTGAGATCCCACCTCACAGCTGGATGGGCCTTACCTGAGAGTGTCCACGTCACAGCTGGATGGACCTTAACTGAGAGCCCACCTCACAGCTGTATGGGCCTTAACTGAGGGTGACCACCTCACAGCTGGATGGGCCTTGCCTGAGAGTGTCCACCTCACAGCTGGATGGGCCTTGCCTGAGGTTGTCCACGTCACAGCTGGATGGGGCTTACCTGAGAGTGTCCACCTCACAGCTGGGTGGGCCTTACCTGAGAGTGTCCACCTCACAGTTGGATGGGCCTTTCCTGAGAGCCCACCTCACAGCTGGATGGGATTACCTGAGAGTGCCCCCCTCACAGCTGTATGGGCCTTACCTGAGCGTCCACCTCACAGTTGGATGAGCCTTGCCTGAGCACCCACCTCACAGCTGGATGGACCTCAACTGAGAGCCCAGCTCACAACTGGATGGGCCTTAACTGATGGTGACCACCTCACAGCTGGATGGGCATTATCTGAGAGTGTCCACCTCACAGCTGGATGGGCCTTACCTGAAGGTGTTCACCTCACAGCTGGATGGGTCCTTGCCTGAGAGTGTCCATCTCACAGCTGGATGGGCCTTGCCTGAGGTTGTCCATGTCACAGCTGGATCGGGCTTACCTGAGAGTGTCCACCTCACAGCTGGATGGGCTTTTCCTGAGAGCCCACCTCACAGCTGGATGGGCCTTTAATGAGAGTGTCCACCTGACAGCTGGATGGGCCTTTCCTTAGATCCCACCTCACAGCTAGATGGGCCTTACCTCAGAGTGTCCACCTCACAGCTGGATGGGCCTTACCTGAGTGTGTCCACCTCACAGCTGGATGGGCCTTAACTGAGAGCCCACCTCACACCAGGATGGGCCTTACCTGAGAGTGTCCACCTCACAGTTGGATGGGCCTTACCTGAGATTGCCCACCTCACAGCTGGATGGGCTTTACCTGAGCGCCCACCTCACAGCTGGATGGGCCTTACCTGAGGGTGTCCCCCTCACAGCTGGATGGGCCTTACCTGAGATCCCACCTCACAGCTGCATGGGACTTAACTGATAGTGTCCACCTCACAGCTTGATGGTCCTTACCTGAGATCCCACCTCACAGCTGTATGGGCCTTACCTGAGAGTGTCCACCTCACAGATGGATGGTCCTTGCCTGAGAGTGTCCACATCACAGCTGGATCGACCTTACCTGAGAGCCCACATCAAAGCTGGATGGGTCTTAACTGAGAGCCCACCTCACAGCTGGATGGGCCTTACCTGAGACAGCCCACGTCACAGCTGGATGGGCCTTACTTGAGAGACCACCTAACAGCTGGATGGGCCTTACCTGAGAGCCCACCTCACAGCTGGATGGGATTTACCAGAGAGCCCACCTCACAGCTGGATGGGCCTTACCTGAGAGTGTCCACTTCACATTTGGATGGTCCTTGCCTGAGAGTGTCCACTTCACAGCTGTAGGGGTCTTACCTGTGAGTGCCCGTCTCACAGCTGGATGGGCCTTACCTGAGAGTTTCCACCTCACAGCTGGATGGTCCTTACCTGAGAGTGTCCACCTCACAGATGGATGGGCCTTACCTGAGAGTGTCCACCTCACACCTGGATGGGCCTTAACTGAGACCCGACCTCACATCTGGATGGGCCTTGCTTGAGAGTGTCCACCTCACAGCTGGAAGGGCCTTACCTGAGAGCCAACCTCACAGCTGGATGGGCCTGGCCTGAGGATGTCCACCTGACAGCTGGATGGGCCTTACCTGAGAGTGTCCACCTCACAGCTAGATGGGCCTTATCTGAGCGTGTCCACCTCACAGCAGGATGGGCCTTCCCTGAGAGCCCACCTCACAGCTGGATGGGACTTACCTTAGAGTGTCCACCTCACAGCTGGATGGGCCTTACCTGAGAGTGTCCAACTCACAGTTGCATGAGCCTTGCCTGAGCGCCCACCTCACAGCTGGAAGGACCTTAACTGAGAGCCCACCTCACAACTGGATGGGCCTTAACTGAGGGTGACCACCTCACAGCTGGATGGGCATTACCTGAGAGTGTACACCTCACAGCTGGATAGGCCTTACCTGAAGGTGTTCACCTCACAGCTGGATGGGTCCTTGCCTGAGAGTGTCCATCTCACAGCTGGATGGGCCTTGCCTGAGGGTGTCCACGTTAAAACCAGATGGGCCTTACCTGAGAGTGTCCACCTCACTGCTTGATGGGACGGACCTGAGAATGTCCACCTCACAGCTCGATGGGCCTTACATGAGAGTGTCCACCTCACAGCTGGAGGGGCCTTGCCTGACATTGTCCACTTCACAGTGGGATGGGCCTTACCTGACAGCCCACCTCACAGCTGGATGTGCCTTGCCTGACACTGTCCACTTCACAGCTGGATGGGCCTTGCCTGACACTGTCCACCTGACAGCTGGATGGGCCTTACCTGACAGCCCACCTCACAGCTGGATGGGCCTTAATTTAGAACCCACCTCACAGCTGGATGGGCCTTACCTGAGAGTGTCCACCTCACAGCTGGATCGGCCTTGCCTGAGAGCGCATCTTACAGCTGGATGAGCCTTACCTGAGAGCCCACCTCACAGCTGGATTTGCCTTACCTGAGAGCCCACCTAACAGCTGGATGGGCCTTACCTGTGAGTGTCCACCTCACAGCTGGGTGGGCCTTACCTGAGATTGTCCACCTCACAGATGGATGGGCCTTACCTGAGAGTGTCCACCTCAATGCTCGAAGGGCCTTACCTGAGAGCCCACATCACAGCTGGATGGGCCTTAACTGAGAGCCCACCTCACCGCTGGATGGGACTTGCCTGAGAGCCAACCTCACAGCTCTATGGGCCTTGCGTGAGGATGTCCACCTGACAGCTGGATGGGCCTTACCTGAGAGTGTCCACCTCACAGCTGGATCGGCCTTGCCTGAGAGCCCATCTTACAGCTGGATGAGCCTAACCTGAGAGCTCACCTCACAGCTGGATGGGCCTTATATGAGAGCCCACTTCACAGCTGGATGGGACTTACCTGAGAGTGTGCAACTCACAGCTGGATGGGCCTTGCCTGACAGTGTCCAATTCACAGCTGGATGGGCCTTACCTGAGAGTGTCCACCTCAAAGCTTGCTGGGGTTACCTGAGAGCCCACCTCACAGCTGGATGGGCCTTACCTGAGAGTGTCCAACTCACAGCTGTATGGGCCTTACCTGAGGATGTCCACCTCACAGCTGGATGGGCCTTACCTAAGAGTGTCCATCTCACAGCTGGATGGGCCTTAAATGAGAGCCCACCTCACAGCTGGATTGGCCTTACCTAAGAGTGACCACCTCACAGCTGGATGGGCCTTACATGAGAGTGTCCACCTCACAGCTGGAGGGGCCTTGCCTGACATTGTCCACTTCACAGTGGGATGGGCCTTACATGACAGCCCACCTCACAGCTGGATGTGCCTTGCCTGACACTGTCCACTTCACAGCTGGATGGGCCTTGCCTGACACTGTCCACCTGACAGCTGGATGGGCCTTACCTGACAGCCCACCTCACAGCTGGATGGGCCTTAATTTAGAACCCACCTCACAGCTGGATGGGCCTGACCTGAGAGTGTCCACCTCACAGCTGGATCGGCCTTGCCTGAGAGCCCATCTTACAGCTGGATGAGCCTTACCTGAGAGCCCACCTCACAGCTGGATTTGCCTTACCTGAGAGCCCACCTAACAGCTGGATGGGCCTTACCTGTGAGTGTCCACCTCACAGCTGGGTGGGCCTTACCTGAGATTGTCCACCTCACAGATGGATGGGCCTTACCTGAGAGTGTCCACCTCAATGCTCGAAGGGCCTTACCTGAGAGCTCACATCACAGCTGGATGGGCCTTAACTGAGAGCCCACCTCACCGCTGGATGGGACTTGCCTGAGAGCCTACCTCACAGCTGGATGGGACTTGCCTGAGAGCCCACCTCACAGCTGCATGGGACTTAATTGAGAGTGTCCACCTCACAGTTGGATGGTCCTTACCTGAGATCCCACCTCACAGCTGGAAGGGCTTTATCTGAGAGTGTCCACCTCACAGCTGGATGGGCCTTACCTGAGAGTGTCCACCTCACTGCTGGATGGGCCTTACCTGAGATCCCACCTCACATCTGGATGGGCCTTACCTGAGAGTGTCCACCTCACAGCTGGATGGGCCTTGCCTGAGGGTGTTCACCTCACAGTCTGATGGGCCTTACCTGGGAGCCCACCTCAAAGCTGGATGGGCCTTAACTGAGAGCCCACCTCACAGCTGGATGGGCCTTACCTGAGACAGCCACCTCACAGCTGGATGGGCCTTACCTGAGAGCCCACCTAACAGCTGGATAGGCATTACCTGAGAGTCCACCTCACAGCTGGATGGGATTTACTGAAGAGCCCACCTCACAGCTGGATGGGCCTTACCTGAGAGCCGAACTCACAGCTGGATGGGCCATACCTGAGAGTGTCCACATCATATTTGAATGGTCCTTGCCTGAAAGTGTCCACCTCACAGCTGGGGGAGACTTACCTGTGAGTGCCCATCTCACAGCTGAATGGGCCTTACCTGAGAGATTCCACCTCACAGCTGGATGGGCCTTAACTGAGAGCCCACCTCACATCTGGATGGGCCTTACCTGAGAGACCACTTCACAGCTGGATGGGCCTTAGCTGAGAGTGTACACCTTACAGCTGGATGGGCCTTACGTGAGAGCCCATCTCACAGCTGGATGGGCATTAACTGAGAGTGTCCACCTCAGAGCTGGATGGGCCTTACCTGAGGGCCCATCTTACAGCTGGATGAGCCTAACCTGAGAGCTCACCTCACAGCTGGATGGGCCTTATATGAGAGCCCACTTCACAGCTGGATGGGACTTACCTGAGAGTGTGCAACTCACAGCTGGATGGGCCTTGCCTGACAGTGTCCAATTCACAGCTGGATGGGCCTTACCTGAGAGTGTCCACCTCAAAGCTTGCTGGGGTTACCTGAGAGCCCACCTCACAGCTGGATGGGCCTTACCTGAGAGTGACCACCTCACAGCTGGATGGGCCTTACCTGAGGGTATCCACCTCACAGCTGAATGGGCCTTACCTGAGAGTGTCGACCTCACAGCTGGATGGGCCTTGCCTGAGGGTGTCCACCGCACAGCTGTATGGGCCTTGCCTGAGAGCCAACCTCACATCTGGATGGGCCTTACCTGAGAGTGTCCACCTCACAGCTGGATGGGCCTTGCCTGAGAGACCACCTCACAGCTGGATGGGCCTTACCTGAGAGTGTCCACCTCACAGCTGGATGGGCCTTACATGAGGGTGTTCACCTCAAACCTGAATGAGCCTTGCCTGAGAGTGTCCACCTGACAGCTGGATGGGCCTTACCTGAGATCCCACCTCACAGCTGGATCGGCCTTACCTGAGAGCCCATCTAACCGCTGGATGGGCCTTACCTGAGAGTGTCCACCTCACAGCTGGATGGGCCTTACCTGAGGTTGTCCACCTCACAGATGGATGGGCCTTACCTTAGAGTGTCCACCTCAAAGCTTGATGGACTTACCTGAGAGCCCACATCACAGCTGGATGGGCCTTAACTGAGAGCCCACCTCACAGCTGGATGGGCCTTATCTGAGAGTGTCCACCTCACAGTTGGATGGGCCTTACCTGAGAGCCCACCTCACAGCTGGATGGGATTACCTGAGAGTGCCCCCCTCACAGCTGTATGGGCCTTACCTGAGCGTCCACCTCACAGGTGGATGGGCCTTACCTGAGAGTGTCCACCTCACATTTGGATGAGCCTTGCTTGAGCGCCCAACTCACAACTGGATGGGCCTTAACTGATGGTGACCACCTCACATCTGGATGGGCATTACCTGAGATTGTCCACCTCACAGCTGGATGCACCTTACCTGAGGGTGTTCACCTCACAGCTGGATGGGCCTTGCCTGAGAGTGTCCACATCACAGCTGGATCGGCCTTACCTGAGAGCCCACCTGAAAGCTGGATGGGCCTTAACTGAGAGCCCAACTCACAGCTGGATGGGCCTTACCTGAGACAGCCCACATCACAGCTGGATGGGCCTTACCTGAGAGCCCACCTAACAGCTGGATGGGCCTTACCTGAGAGCCCACCTCACAGCTGGATGGGATTTACCGGAGAGCCCACCTCACAGCTGGATGGGCCTTACCTGAGAGTCGAACTCACAGCTGGATGGGCCATACCTGAGAGTGTCCACTTCCCATTTGGATGGTCCTTGCCTGAGAGTGTCCACCTCACAGCTGGAGGGGTCTTACCTGTGAGTGCCCATCTCACAGCTGGATGGGCCTTACCTGAGAGTTTCCACCTCACCGCTGGATGGGCCTTACCTGAGAGTGTCCACCTCACAGATGGATGGGCCTTACCTGAGAGTGTCCACCTCACATCTGGATGGGCCTTACCTGAGAGCCCACCTCACATCTGGATGGGCCTTACCTGAGAGACCACTTCACACCTGGATGGCCCTTAACTGAGAGTGTCCACCTCACAGCCAGATGGGTCTTACCTGAGGGCCATCCTCACAGCTGGATGAGCCTTACCTGAGAGCCCACCTCACAGCTGGATGGGCCTTACCTGAGAGTGTCTACCTCACAGGTGGATGGGTCTTAACCTGAGAGCCCACCTCACAGCAGGGTGAGCCTTACCTGAGAGCACACCTCCCAGCTGGATGGGCCTTGCCTGACAGTGTCCAATTCACAGCTGGATGGGCCTTTCCTGAGAGCACACCTCACAGCTGGATGGGCCTTAAATGAGAGTGTCCACCTCACAGCTGGATGGGCCTTACCTGAGAGCACACCTCACAGCTGGATGGGCCTTACCTTAGAGTGTCGACCTCAAAGCTTGATGGGGTTACCTGAGAGCCCACATCACAGCTGGATGGGCCTTACCTGAGAGACCACCTCACAGCTGGATGGGCCTTACCTGAGAGTGTCCACCTCACAGTTGGATGGGCCTTATCTGAGAGCCCACCTGACAGCTGGATGGGATTACCTGAGAGTGCCCCCCTCACAGCTGTATGGGCCTTACCTGAGCGTCCACCTCACAGCTGGATGGGCCTTACCTGAGAGTGTCCACCTCACAGTTGGATGAGCCGTGCCTGAGCGCCCACCTCACAGATGGATGGACCTTAAGTGAGAGCCCACCTCACAACTGGATGGGCCTTAACTGAGGGTGACCACCTCACAGCTGGATGGGCATTACCTGAGAGTGTCCACCTCACAGCTGGATGGGCCTTACCTGAGGGTGTTCACCTCACAGCTGGATGGGTCCTTGTCTGAGAGTGTCCATCTCACAGCTGGATGGGCCTTGCCTGAGGGTGTCCACGTCACAGCTGGATCGGGCTTACCTGAGAGTGTCCACCTCATAGCTGGATGGGCCTTACCTGAGAACCCACCTCACACCTGGATGGGCCTTTCCTTAGATCCCACCTCACAGCTAGATGGGCCTTACCTGAGAGTGTCCACCTCAGAGCTTAATGGGCCTTACCTGAGAGTGTCCACCTCACACCTGGATGGGCCTGACCTGACAGTGTCCACCTCACAGCTGGATGGGCCTGACCTGAGAGTGTCCACCTCACAGCTGGATGGGCCTGACCTGAGAGTGTCCACCTCACAGCTGGATGGGCCTTAACTGAGAGTGTCCACCTCACAGCTGGATGGGCCTTACCTGAGAGCCCACCTCACAGATGGATGGGACTTGCCTGAGAGCCCACCTCACAGCTGCATGGGACTTAATTAAGAGTGTCCAAATCACAGTTGGATGGTCCGTACCTGAGATCCCACCTCACAGCTGGAAGGGCCTTCCCTGAGAGTGTCCACCTCACAGCTGGATGGGCCTTACCTGATATCCCACCTCACAGCTGGATGGGCCTTAACTGAGGGTGAACACCTCACAGCTGGATGGGCATAACCTGACGGTGTCCACCTCACAGCTGGTTGGGCCTTACCTGAGATCCCACCTCACAGCTGGATGGGCCTTACCTGAGAGTGTCCACGTCACAGCTGGATGGACCTTAACTGAGAGCCCACCTCACAGCTGTATGGGCCTTAACTGAGGGTGACCACCTCACAGCTGGATGGGCCTTGCCTGAGAGTGTCCACCTCACAGATGGATGGGCCATACCTGAGAGCCCAGCTCACAGCTGAATGAGCCTTGCCTGAGAGTACCAACCTCACAGTTGGATGGGCCTTACCTGAGAGTTTTCACCTCACAGTGGAGAGGGCCTTACCTGAAAGCCCACCTAACAGCTGGATGGGCCTTACCTGAGAATGCCCACCTCACAGCTGGATGGGCCTTACCTGAGATCCCACCTGACAGCTGGAAGGGCCTTACCTGAGAGTGTTCACATCACAGCTGGATGGGCCTTGCCTGAGGGTGTCCACCTCACAGCTGGATGGGCCTTACCTGAGAGCCAACCTCACAGCTGGATGGGCCTTACCTGAGAGTGTCCACCTCACAGCTGGATGGGCCTTGCCTGTGAGTGTCCACCTCACAGCTGGAAGGGCCTTAACTGAGTGCTCACCTCACACCTGGATGGGCCTAACCTGACAGTGTCCACTCCACAGCTGGATTTTCCTTACCTGAGAGTGTACACCTCACAGCTGGATGGGCCTTACCTGAGAGTCCACCTCACAGCTGGATGGGCCTTACCTGAGAGTGTCCACCTGACAGCTGGATGGGCCTTACCTGAGAGCCCACCTCACAGATGGATGGGCCTTACCTGAGAGCTAACCTCACAGCTGAATAGGCCTTGCCTGAGTGTGCCCACCTCACAGCTGAATGGGCCTTACCTGAGAGTGTCCACCTCACAGCTGGATGGGCCTTACCTGAGAGCCCACCTCACAGCTGCATGGGCATTACCTGAGAGCCCACCTCAAGTCTGGATGGGCCTTACCTGAGAGTGTCCAATTCACAGCTGGATGGGCCTTACCTGAGAGTGTCCACCTCACAGCTGGATGGGCCTTACCTGAGTGTGTTCACCTCACAGCTGGATGGGCCTTTCCTGAGAGAGTCCACTTCACACCTGGATGGGCCTTACCTGAGAGTGTCCACCTCACAGCTGGATGGGCCTTTCCTGAGAGAGTCCACTTCACACCTGGATGGGCCTTACCTGAGAGCCCACCTCACAGCTGGATGGGCCGTCCCTCAGATCCCACCTCACAGCTGGATGGGCCTTGACTGGGCGCCCACCTCACAGCTGGATTGGCTTACCTGAGAGTTTCCACCTCACAGCTGGATGCGCCTTACCTGAGGGTGTCCACCTCACAGCTGAATGGGCCTTACCTGAGAGTGTCCACCTCACAGCTAGATGGGCCTTACCTGAGAGTGTCCACCTCACTGCTTGATGGGACTTACCTGAGAATGTCCACCTCACATCTGGATGTAGCTTGCCTGAGAGTGTCCACCTCACAGCTGGATGGGCCTTGCCTGACACTGTCCACTTCACAGTGGGATGGGCCTTACCTGACAGCCAACCTCACAGCTGGATGGGGCTTGCCTGACACTGTCCACCTGACAGCTGGATGGGCCTTACCTGACAGCCCACCTCACAGTTGGATGGGCCTTACCTTAGAGCCCACCTCACAGCTGGATGGGGCTTACCTATGAGTGTCCACCTCACAGCTGGATCGGCCTTGCCTGAGAGCCCATCTTACAGCTGGATGAGCCTTACCTGAGAGCCCACCTCACAGCTGGATTTGCCTTACCTGAGAGCCCACCTAACAGCTCGATGGGCCTTACCTGAGAGTGTCCACCTCACAGTTGTGTGGGCCTTACCTGAGAGTGTCCACCTCACAGATGGATAGGCCTTACCTGAGAGTGTCCACCTCAAAGCTCGATGGGCCTTACCTGAGAGCCCACATCACAGCTGGATGGGCCTTAACTGAGAGCCCACCTCACAGCTGGATGGGCCTTACCTGAGAGTGTCCACCTCACAGTGGGATGGGCCCTACCTGAGAGCCCACTTCACAGCTGGATGGGATTACCTGAGAGAGCCCACCTCACAGCTGTATGGGCCTTACCTGAGCGTCCACCTCACAGCCGGATGGGCCTTACCTGAGAGTGTCCACCTCACAGTTGGATGAGCCTTGCCTGAGCGCCCACCTCACAGCTGGAAGGACCTTAACTGAGAGCCCACCTCACAACTGGATGGGCCTTAACTGAGGGTGACCACCTCACAGCTGGATGGGCATTACCTGAGAGTGTCCACCTCACAGCTGGATGGGCCTTAACTGAGAGTGTCCACCTCACAGCTAGATGGGGCTTACCTGAGGGCCCACCTCACAGCTGGATAGGACTTGCCTGAGAGCCCACCTCATAGCTGCATGGGACTTAATTGAGAGTGTCCACCTCACAGTTGGATGGTCCGTACCTGAGATCCCACCTCACAGCTGGAAGGGCCTTCCCTGATAGTGTCCACCACACAGCTGGATGGGCCTTACCTGAGATCCCACCTCACAGATGGATGGGCCTTAACTGAGGGTGACCACCTCACAGCTGGATGGGCCTTGCCTGAGAGTGTCCACCTCAAAGCTTGATGGAGTTACCTGAGAGCCCACATCACAGCTGGATGGGCCTTAACTGAGAGCCCACCTCACAGCTGGATGGGCCTTATCTGAGAGTGTCCACCTCACAGCTGGATGGGCCTTACCTGAGATATCACCTCACAGATGGATGGGCCTTAACTGAGGGTGACCACCTCACAGCTGGATGGGCCTTGCCTGAGAGTGTCCACCTCACAGCTGGATGGGCCTTGCCTGAGGGTGTCCTCGTCACAGCTGGATGGGGCTTACCTGAGAGTGTCCACCTCACAGCTGGATGTGCCTTTCCTGAGAGCCCACCTCACAGCGGGATGGGCCTTACCTGAGAGTGTCCAACTCACAGCTGGATGGGCCTTGCCTGAGAGCCCACCTCACGGCTGGATGGGCCTTACCTGTGATTGCCTACCTCACACCTGGATGGCCCTTAACTGAGAGTGTCCACCTCACAGCCAGATGGGTCTTACCTGAGGGCCATCCTCACAGCTGGATGAGCCTTACCTGAGAGCCCACCTCACAGCTGGATGGGCCTTACCTGAGAGTGTCTACCTCACAGGTGGATGGGTCTTAACCTGAGAGCCCACCTCACAGCAGGGTGAGCCTTACCTGAGAGCACACCTCCCAGCTGGATGGGCCTTGCCTGACAGTGTCCAATTCACAGCTGGATGGGCCTTTCCTGAGAGCACACCTCACAGCTGGATGGGCCTTAAATGAGAGTGTCCACCTCACAGCTGGATGGGCCTTACCTGAGAGCACACCTCACAGCTGGATGGGCCTTACCTTAGAGTGTCGACCTCAAAGCTTGATGGGGTTACCTGAGAGCCCACATCACAGCTGGATGGGCCTTACCTGAGAGACCACCTCACAGCTGGATGGGCCTTACCTGAGAGTGTCCACCTCACAGTTGGATGGGCCTTATCTGAGAGCCCACCTGACAGCTGGATGGGATTACCTGAGAGTGCCCCCCTCACAGCTGTATGGGCTTTACCTGAGCGTCCACCTCACAGCTGGATGGGCCTTACCTGAGAGTGTCCACCTCACAGTTGGATGAGCCGTGCCTGAGCGCCCACCTCACAGCTGGAAGGACCTTAAGTGAGAGCCCACCTCACAACTGGATGGGCCTTAACTGAGGGTGACCACCTCACAGCTGGATGGGCATTACCTGAGAGTGTCCACCTCACAGCTGGATGGGCCTTACCTGAGGGTGTTCACCTCACAGCTGGATGGGTCCTTGTCTGAGAGTGTCTATCTCACAGCTGGATGGGCCTTGCCTGAGGGTGTCCACGTCACAGCTGGATCGGGCTTACCTGAGAGTGTCCACCTCATAGCTGGATGGGCCTTACCTGAGAACCCACCTCACACCTGGATGGGCCTTTCCTTAGATCCCACCTCACAGCTAGATGGGCCTTACCTGAGAGTGTCCACCTCAGAGCTTAATGGGCCTTACCTGAGAGTGTCCACCTCACACCTGGATGGGCCTGACCTGACAGTGTCCACCTCACAGCTGGATGGGCCTGACCTGAGAGTGTCCACCTCACAGCTGGATGGGCCTTAACTGAGAGTGTCCACCTCACAGCTGGATGGGCCTTACCTGAGAGCCCACCTCACAGATGGATGGGACTTGCCTGAGAGCCCACCTCACAGCTGCATGGGACTTAATTAAGAGTGTCCAAATCACAGTTGGATGGTCCGTACCTGAGATCCCACCTCACAGCTGGAAGGGCCTTCCCTGAGAGTGTCCACCTCACAGCTGGATGGGCCTTACCTGATATCCCACCTCACAGCTGGATGGGCCTTAACTGAGGGTGAACACCTCACAGCTGGATGGGCATAACCTGACGGTGTCCACCTCACAGCTGGTTGGGCCTTACCTGAGATCCCACCTCACAGCTGGATGGGCCTTACCTGAGAGTGTCCACGTCACAGCTGGATGGACCTTAACTGAGAGCCCACCTCACAGCTGTATGGGCCTTAACTGAGGGTGACCACCTCACAGCTGGATGGGCCTTGCCTGAGAGTGTCCACCTCACAGCTGGATGGGCCTTGCCTGAGGTTGTCCACGTCACAGCTGGATGGGGCTTACCTGAGAGTGTCCACCTCACAGCTGGGTGGGCCTTACCTGAGAGTGTCCACCTCACAGTTGGATGGGCCTTTCCTGAGAGCCCACCTCACAGCTGGATGGGATTACCTGAGAGTGCCCCCCTCACAGCTGTATGGGCCTTACCTGAGCGTCCACCTCACAGTTGGATGAGCCTTGCCTGAGCACCCACCTCACAGCTGGATGGACCTCAACTGAGAGCCCAGCTCACAACTGGATGGGCCTTAACTGATGGTGACCACCTCACAGCTGGATGGGCATTATCTGAGAGTGTCCACCTCACAGCTGGACGGGCCTTACCTGAAGGTGTTCACCTCACAGCTGGATGGGTCCTTGCCTGAGAGTGTCCATCTCACAGCTGGATGGGCCTTGCCTGAGGTTGTCCATGTCACAGCTGGATCGGGCTTACCTGAGATTGCCCACCTCACAGCTGGATGGGCCTTACCCTAGGATGTCCCCCTCACAGCTGGATGGGCCTTACCTGAGATCCCACCTCACAGCTGCATGGGACTTAACTGATAGTGTCCACCTCACAGCTTGATGGTCCTTACCTGAGATCCCACCTCACAGCTGTATGGGCCTTACCTGAGAGTGTCCACCTCACAGATGGATGGTCCTTGCCTGAGAGTGTCCACATCACAGCTGGATCGACCTTACCTGAGAGCCCACATCAAAGCTGGATGGGTCTTAACTGAGAGCCCACCTCACAGCTGGATGGGCCTTACCTGAGACAGCCCACGTCACAGCTGGATGGGCCTTACTTGAGAGACCACCTAACAGCTGGATGGGCCTTACCTGAGAGCCCACCTCACAGCTGGATGGGATTTACCAGAGAGCCCACCTCACAGCTGGATGGGCCTTACCTGAGAGTGTCCACTTCACATTTGGATGGTCCTTGCCTGAGAGTGTCCACTTCACAGCTGTAGGGGTCTTACCTGTGAGTGCCCGTCTCACAGCTGGATGGGCCTTACCTGAGAGTTTCCACCTCACAGCTGGATGGTCCTTACCTGAGAGTGTCCACCTCACAGATGGATGGGCCTTACCTGAGAGTGTCCACCTCACACCTGGATGGGCCTTAACTGAGACCCGACCTCACATCTGGATGGGCCTTGCTTGAGAGTGTCCACCTCACAGCTGGAAGGGCCTTACCTGAGAGCCAACCTCACAGCTGGATGGGCCTGGCCTGAGGATGTCCACCTGACAGCTGGATGGGCCTTACCTGAGAGTGTCCACCTCACAGCTAGATGGGCCTTATCTGAGCGTGTCCACCTCACAGCAGGATGGGCCTTCCCTGAGAGCCCACCTCACAGCTGGATGGGACTTACCTTAGAGTGTCCACCTCACAGCTGGATGGGCCTTACCTGAGAGTGTCCAACTCACAGTTGCATGAGCCTTGCCTGAGCGCCCACCTCACAGCTGGAAGGACCTTAACTGAGAGCCCACCTCACAACTGGATGGGCCTTAACTGAGGGTGACCACCTCACAGCTGGATGGGCATTACCTGAGAGTGTACACCTCACAGCTGGATAGGCCTTACCTGAAGGTGTTCACCTCACAGCTGGATGGGTCCTTGCCTGAGAGTGTCCATCTCACAGCTGGATGGGCCTTGCCTGAGGGTGTCCACGTTAAAACCAGATGGGCCTTACCTGAGAGTGTCCACCTCACTGCTTGATGGGACGGACCTGAGAATGTCCACCTCACAGCTCGATGGGCCTTACATGAGAGTGTCCACCTCACAGCTGGAGGGGCCTTGCCTGACATTGTCCACTTCACAGTGGGATGGGCCTTACCTGACAGCCCACCTCACAGCTGGATGTGCCTTGCCTGACACTGTCCACTTCACAGCTGGATGGGCCTTGCCTGACACTGTCCACCTGACAGCTGGATGGGCCTTACCTGACAGCCCACCTCACAGCTGGATGGGCCTTAATTTAGAACCCACCTCACAGCTGGATGGGCCTTACCTGAGAGTGTCCACCTCACAGCTGGATCGGCCTTGCCTGAGAGCCCATCTTACAGCTGGATGAGCCTTACCTGAGAGCCCACCTCACAGCTGGATTTGCCTTACCTGAGAGCCCACCTAACAGCTGGATGGGCCTTACCTGTGAGTGTCCACCTCACAGCTGGGTGGGCCTTACCTGAGATTGTCCACCTCACAGATGGATGGGCCTTACCTGAGAGTGTCCACCTCAATGCTCGAAGGGCCTTACCTGAGAGCCCACATCACAGCTGGATGGGCCTTAACTGAGAGCCCACCTCACCGCTGGATGGGACTTGCCTGAGAGCCTACCTCACAGCTGGATGGGACTTGCCTGAGAGCCCACCTCACAGCTGCATGGGACTTAATTGAGAGTGTCCACCTCACAGTTGGATGGTCCTTACCTGAGATCCCACCTCACAGCTGGAAGGGCTTTATCTGAGAGTGTCCACCTCACAGCTGGATGGGCCTTACCTGAGAGTGTCCACCTCACTGCTGGATGGGCCTTACCTGAGATCCCACCTCACATCTGGATGGGCCTTACCTGAGAGTGTCCACCTCACAGCTGGATGGGCCTTGCCTGAGGGTGTTCACCTCACAGTCTGATGGGCCTTACCTGGGAGCCCACCTCAAAGCTGGATGGGCCTTAACTGAGAGCCCACCTCACAGCTGGATGGGCCTTACCTGAGACAGCCCACCTCACAGCTGGATGGGCCTTACCTGAGAGCCCACCTAACAGCTGGATAGGCATTACCTGAGAGTCCACCTCACAGCTGGATGGGATTTACTGAAGAGCCCACCTCACAGCTGGATGGGCCTTACCTGAGAGCCGAACTCACAGCTGGATGGGCCATACCTGAGAGTGTCCACATCATATTTGAATGGTCCTTGCCTGAGAGTGTCCACCTCACAGCTGGGGGAGACTTACCTGTGAGTGCCCATCTCACAGCTGAATGGGCCTTACCTGAGAGATTCCACCTCACAGCTGGATGGGCCTTAACTGAGAGCCCACCTCACATCTGGATGGGCCTTACCTGAGAGACCACTTCACAGCTGGATGGGCCTTAGCTGAGAGTGTACACCTTACAGCTGGATGGGCCTTACGTGAGAGCCCATCTCACAGCTGGATGGGCATTAACTGAGAGTGTCCACCTCAGAGCTGGATGGGCCTTACCTGAGGGCCCACCTCACAGCTGGATGGGCCTTACCTGAGAGCCAACCTCACAGCTCTATGGGCCTTGCGTGAGGATGTCCACCTGACAGCTGGATGGGCCTTACCTGAGAGTGTCCACCTCACAGCTGGATCGGCCTTGCCTGAGAGCCCATCTTACAGCTGGATGAGCCTAACCTGAGAGCTCACCTCACAGCTGGATGGGCCTTATATGAGAGCCCACTTCACAGCTGGATGGGACTTACCTGAGAGTGTGCAACTCACAGCTGGATGGGCCTTGCCTGACAGTGTCCAATTCACAGCTGGATGGGACTTACCTGAGAGTGTCCACCTCAAAGCTTGCTGGGGTTACCTGAGAGCCCACCTCACAGCTGGATGGGCCTTATCTGAGAGTGACCACCTCACAGCTGGATGGGCCTTACCGGAGTGTATCCACCTCACAGCTGAATGGGCCTTACCTGAGAGTGTCCACCTCACAGCTGGATCGGCCTTGCCTGAGAGCCCATCTTACAGCTGGATGAGCCTAACCTGAGAGCTCACCTCACACCTGGATGGGCCTTATATGAGAGCCCACTTCACAGCTGGATGGGACTTACCTGAGAGTGTGCAACTCACAGCTGGATGAGCCTTGCCTGACAGTGTCCAATTCACAGCTGGATGGGCCTTACCTGAGAGTGTCCACCTCAAAGCTTGCTGGGGTTACCTGAGAGCCCACCTCACAGCTGGATGGGCCTTACCTGAGAGTGACCACCTCACAGCTGGATGGGCCTTACCTGAGGGTATCCACCTCACAGCTGAATGGGCCTTACCTGAGAGTGTCGACCTCACAGCTGGATGGGCCTTGCCTGAGGGTGTCCACCGCACAGCTGTATGGGCCTTGCCTGAGAGCCAACCTCACATCTGGATGGGCCTTACCTGAGAGTGTCCACCTCACAGCTGGATGGGCCTTGCCTGAGAGACCACCTCACAGCTGGATGGGCCTTACCTGAGAGTGTCCACCTCACAGCTGGATGGGCCTTACCTGAGGGTGTTCACCTCAAACCTGAATGAGCCTTGCCTGAGAGTGTCCACCTGACAGCTGGATGGGCCTTACCTGAGATCCCACCTCACAGCTGGATCGGCCTTACCTGAGAGCCCATCTAACCGCTGGATGGGCCTTACCTGAGAGTGTCCACCTCACAGCTGGATGGGCCTTACCTGAGGTTGTCCACCTCACAGCTGGATGGGCCTTGCCTGAGAGTGTCCACATCACAGCTGGATCGGCCTTATCTGAGAGCCCACCTCAAAGCTGGATGGGCCTTAACTGAGAGCCCAACTCACAGCTGGATGGGCCTTACCTGAGACAGCCCACATCACAGCTGGATGGGCCTTACCTGAGAGCCCACCTAACAGCTGGATGGGCCTTACCTGAGAGCCCACCTCACAGCTGGATGGGATTTACCGGAGAGCCCACCTCACAGCTGGATGGGCCTTACCTGAGAGTCGAACTCACAGCTGGATGGGCCATACCTGAGAGTGTCCACTTCCCATTTGGATGGTCCTTGCCTGAGAGTGTCCACCTCACAGCTGGAGGGGTCTTACCTGTGAGTGCCCATCTCACAGCTGGATGGGCCTTACCTGAGAGTTTCCACCTCACCGCTGGATGGGCCTTACCTGAGAGTGTCCACCTCACAGATGGATGGGCCTTACCTGAGAGTGTCCACCTCACATCTGGATGGGCCTTACCTGAGAGCCCACCTCACATCTGGATGGGCCTTACCTGAGTGACCACTTCACACCTGGATGGCCCTTAACTGAGAGTGTCCACCTCACAGCCAGATGGGTCTTACCTGAGGGCCATCCTCACAGCTGGATGAGCCTTACCTGAGAGCCCACCTCACAGCTGGATGGGCCTTACCTGAGAGTGTCTACCTCACAGGTGGATGGGTCTTAACCTGAGAGCCCACTTCACAGCAGGGTGAGCCTTACCTGAGAGCACACCTCCCAGCTGGATGGGCCTTGCCTGACAGTGTCCAATTCACAGCTGGATGGGCCTTTCCTGAGAGCACACCTCACAGCTGGATGGGCCTTAAATGAGAGTGTCCACCTCACAGCTGGATGGGCCTTACCTGAGAGCACACCTCACAGCTGGATGGGCCTTACCTTAGAGTGTCGACCTCAAAGCTTGATGGGGTTACCTGAGAGCCCACATCACAGCTGGATGGGCCTTACCTGAGAGACCACCTCACAGCTGGATGGGCCTTACCTGAGAGTGTCCACCTCACAGTTGGATGGGCCTTATCTGAGAGCCCACCTGACAGCTGGATGGGATTACCTGAGAGTGCCCCCCTCACAGCTGTATGGGCTTTACCTGAGCGTCCACCTCACAGCTGGATGGGCCTTACCTGAGAGTGTCCACCTCACAGTTGGATGAGCCGTGCCTGAGCGCCCACCTCACAGCTGGAAGGACCTTAAGTGAGAGCCCACCTCACAACTGGATGGGCCTTAACTGAGGGTGACCACCTCACAGCTGGATGGGCATTACCTGAGAGTGTCCACCTCACAGCTGGATGGGCCTTACCTGAGGGTGTTCACCTCACAGCTGGATGGGTCCTTGTCTGAGAGTGTCTATCTCACAGCTGGATGGGCCTTGCCTGAGGGTGTCCACGTCACAGCTGGATCGGGCTTACCTGAGAGTGTCCACCTCATAGCTGGATGGGCCTTACCTGAGAACCCACCTCACACCTGGATGGGCCTTTCCTTAGATCCCACCTCACAGCTAGATGGGCCTTACCTGAGAGTGTCCACCTCAGAGCTTAATGGGCCTTACCTGAGAGTGTCCACCTCACACCTGGATGGGCCTGACCTGACAGTGTCCACCTCACAGCTGGATGGGCCTGACCTGAGAGTGTCCACCTCACAGCTGGATGGGCCTTAACTGAGAGTGTCCACCTCACAGCTGGATGGGCCTTACCTGAGAGCCCACCTCACAGATGGATGGGACTTGCCTGAGAGCCCACCTCACAGCTGCATGGGACTTAATTAAGAGTGTCCAAATCACAGTTGGATGGTCCGTACCTGAGATCCCACCTCACAGCTGGAAGGGCCTTCCCTGAGAGTGTCCACCTCACAGCTGGATGGGCCTTACCTGATATCCCACCTCACAGCTGGATGGGCCTTAACTGAGGGTGAACACCTCACAGCTGGATGGGCATAACCTGACGGTGTCCACCTCACAGCTGGTTGGGCCTTACCTGAGATCCCACCTCACAGCTGGATGGGCCTTACCTGAGAGTGTCCACGTCACAGCTGGATGGACCTTAACTGAGAGCCCACCTCACAGCTGTATGGGCCTTAACTGAGGGTGACCACCTCACAGCTGGATGGGCCTTGCCTGAGAGTGTCCACCTCACAGCTGGATGGGCCTTGCCTGAGGTTGTCCACGTCACAGCTGGATGGGGCTTACCTGAGAGTGTCCACCTCACAGCTGGGTGGGCCTTACCTGAGAGTGTCCACCTCACAGTTGGATGGGCCTTTCCTGAGAGCCCACCTCACAGCTGGATGGGATTACCTGAGAGTGCCCCCCTCACAGCTGTATGGGCCTTACCTGAGCGTCCACCTCACAGTTGGATGAGCCTTGCCTGAGCACCCACCTCACAGCTGGATGGACCTCAACTGAGAGCCCAGCTCACAACTGGATGGGCCTTAACTGATGGTGACCACCTCACAGCTGGATGGGCATTATCTGAGAGTGTCCACCTCACAGCTGGATGGGCCTTACCTGAAGGTGTTCACCTCACAGCTGGATGGGTGCTTGCCTGAGAGTGTCCATCTCACAGCTGGATGGGCCTTGCCTGAGGTTGTCCATGTCACAGCTGGATCGGGCTTACCTGAGAGTGTCCACCTCACAGCTGGATGGGCTTTTCCTGAGAGCCCACCTCACAGCTGGATGGGCCTTTAATGAGAGTGTCCACCTGACAGCTGGATGGGCCTTTCCTTAGATCCCACCTCACAGCTAGATGGGCCTTACCTCAGAGTGTCCACCTCACAGCTGGATGGGCCTTACCTGAGTGTGTCCACCTCACAGCTGGATGGGCCTTAACTGAGAGCCCACCTCACACCAGGATGGGCCTTACCTGAGTGTCCACCTCACAGCTGGATGGGCCTTACCTGAGATTGCCCACCTCACAGCTGGATGGGCCTTACCTGAGCGCCCACCTCACAGCTGGATGGGCCTTACCTGAGGGTGTCCCCCTCACAGCTGGATGGGCCTTACCTGAGATCCCACCTCACAGCTGCATGGGACTTAACTGATAGTGTCCACCTCACAGCTGTATGGGCCTTACCTGAGAGTGTCCACCTCACAGCTGGATGGTCCTTGCCTGAGAGTGTCCACATCACAGCTGGATCGACCTTACCTGAGAGCCCACATCAAAGCTGGATGGGTCTTAACTGAGAGCCCACCTCACAGCTGGATGGGCCTTACCTGAGACAGCCCACGTCACAGCTGGATGGGCCTTACTTGAGAGACCACCTAACAGCTGGATGGGCCTTACCTGAGAGCCCACCTCACAGCTGGATGGGATTTACCAGAGAGCCCACCTCACAGCTGGATGGGCCTTACCTGAGAGTGTCCACTTCACATTTGGATGGTCCTTGCCTGAGAGTGTCCACTTCACAGCTGTAGGGGTCTTACCTGTGAGTGCCCGTCTCACAGCTGGATGGGCCTTACCTGAGAGTTTCCACCTCACAGCTGGATGGTCCTTACCTGAGAGTGTCCACCTCACAGATGGATGGGCCTTACCTGAGAGTGTCCACCTCACACCTGGATGGGCCTTAACTGAGACCCGACCTCACATCTGGATGGGCCTTGCTTGAGAGTGTCCACCTCACAGCTGGAAGGGCCTTACCTGAGAGCCAACCTCACAGCTGGATGGGCCTGGCCTGAGGATGTCCACCTGACAGCTGGATGGGCCTTACCTGAGAGTGTCCACCTCACAGCTAGATGGGCCTTATCTGAGCGTGTCCACCTCACAGCAGGATGGGCCTTCCCTGAGAGCCCACCTCACAGCTGGATGGGACTTACCTTAGAGTGTCCACCTCACAGCTGGATGGGCCTTACCTGAGAGTGTCCAACTCACAGTTGCATGAGCCTTGCCTGAGCGCCCACCTCACAGCTGGAAGGACCTTAACTGAGAGCCCACCTCACAACTGGATGGGCCTTAACTGAGGGTGACCACCTCACAGCTGGATGGGCATTACCTGAGAGTGTACACCTCACAGCTGGATAGGCCTTACCTGAAGGTGTTCACCTCACAGCTGGATGGGTCCTTGCCTGAGAGTGTCCATCTCACAGCTGGATGGGCCTTGCCTGAGGGTGTCCACGTTAAAACCAGATGGGCCTTACCTGAGAGTGTCCACCTCACTGCTTGATGGGACGGACCTGAGAATGTCCACCTCACAGCTCGATGGGCCTTACATGAGAGTGTCCACCTCACAGCTGGAGGGGCCTTGCCTGACATTGTCCACTTCACAGTGGGATGGGCCTTACCTGACAGCCCACCTCACAGCTGGATGTGCCTTGCCTGACACTGTCCACTTCACAGCTGGATGGGCCTTGCCTGACACTGTCCACCTGACAGCTGGATGGGCCTTACCTGACAGCCCACCTCACAGCTGGATGGGCCTTAATTTAGAACCCACCTCACAGCTGGATGGGCCTTACCTGAGAGTGTCCACCTCACAGCTGGATCGGCCTTGCCTGAGAGCCCATCTTACAGCTGGATGAGCCTTACCTGAGAGCCCACCTCACAGCTGGATGTGCCTTACCTGAGAGCCCACCTAACAGCTGGATGGGCCTTACCTGTGAGTGTCCACCTCACAGCTGGGTGGGCCTTACCTGAGATTGTCCACCTCACAGATGGATGGGCCTTACCTGAGAGTGTCCACCTCAATGCTCGAAGGGCCTTACCTGAGAGCCCACATCACAGCTGGATGGGCCTTAACTGAGAGCCCACCTCACCGCTGGATGGGACTTGCCTGAGAGCCAACCTCACAGCTCTATGGGCCTTGCGTGAGGATGTCCACCTGACAGCTGGATGGGCCTTACCTGAGAGTGTCCACCTCACAGCTGGATCGGCCTTGCCTGAGAGCCCATCTTACAGCTGGATGAGCCTAACCTGAGAGCTCACCTCACAGCTGGATGGGCCTTATATGAGAGCCCACTTCACAGCTGGATGGGACTTACCTGAGAGTGTGCAACTCACAGCTGGATGGGCCTTGCCTGACAGTGTCCAATTCACAGCTGGATGGGCCTTACCTGAGAGTGTCCACCTCAAAGCTTGCTGGGGTTACCTGAGAGCCCACCTCACAGCTGGATGGGCCATACCTGAGAGTGTCCACATCATATTTGAATGGTCCTTGCCTGAGAGTGTCCACCTCACAGCTGGGGGAGACTTACCTGTGAGTGCCCATCTCACAGCTGAATGGGCCTTACCTGAGAGATTCCACCTCACAGCTGGATGGGCCTTAACTGAGAGCCCACCTCACATCTGGATGGGCCTTACCTGAGAGACCACTTCACAGCTGGATGGGCCTTAGCTGAGAGTGTACACCTTACAGCTGGATGGGCCTTACGTGAGAGCCCATCTCACAGCTGGATGGGCATTAACTGAGAGTGTCCACCTCAGAGCTGGATGGGCCTTACCTGAGGGCCCATCTTACAGCTGGATGAGCCTAACCTGAGAGCTCACCTCACAGCTGGATGGGCCTTATATGAGAGCCCACTTCACAGCTGGATGGGACTTACCTGAGAGTGTGCAACTCACAGCTGGATGGGCCTTGCCTGACAGTGTCCAATTCACAGCTGGATGGGCCTTACCTGAGAGTGTCCACCTCAAAGCTTGCTGGGGTTACCTGAGAGCCCACCTCACAGCTGGATGGGCCTTACCTGAGAGTGACCACCTCACAGCTGGATGGGCCTTACCTGAGGGTATCCACCTCACAGCTGAATGGGCCTTACCTGAGAGTGTCGACCTCACAGCTGGATGGGCCTTGCCTGAGGGTGTCCACCGCACAGCTGTATGGGCCTTGCCTGAGAGCCAACCTCACATCTGGATGGGCCTTACCTGAGAGTGTCCACCTCACAGCTGGATGGGCCTTGCCTGAGAGACCACCTCACAGCTGGATGGGCCTTACCTGAGAGTGTCCACCTCACAGCTGGATGGGCCTTACCTGAGAGTGTTCACCTCAAACCTGAATGAGCCTTGCCTGAGAGTGTCCACCTGACAGCTGGATGGGCCTTACCTGAGATCCCACCTCACAGCTGGATCGGCCTTACCTGAGAGCCCATCTAACCGCTGGATGGGCCTTACCTGAGAGTGTCCACCTCACAGCTGGATGGGCCTTACCTGAGGTTGTCCACCTCACAGCTGGATGGGCCTTACCTGAGAGTGTCCACCTCACAGCTGGATGGGCCTTACCTGAGAGCCCACATCACAGCTGGATGGGCCTTAACTGAGAGCCCACCTCACAGCTGGATGGGCCTTACCTGAGAGTGTCCACCTCACAGCTGGATGGGCCTTACCTGAGAGCCCACCTCACAGCTGGATGGGATTACCTGAGAGTGCCCCCCTCACAGCTGTATGGGCCTTACCTGAGCGTCCACCTCACAGGTGGATGGGCCTTACCTGAGAGTGTCCACCTCACATTTGGATGAGCCTTGCTTGAGCGCCCAACTCACAACTGGATGGGCCTTAACTGATGGTGACCACCTCACATCTGGATGGGCATTACCTGAGATTGTCCACCTCACAGCTGGATGCACCTTACCTGAGGGTGTTCACCTCACAGCTGGATGGGCCTTGCCTGAGAGTGTCCACATCACAGCTGGATCGGCCTTACCTGAGAGCCCACCTCAAAGCTGGATGGGCCTTAACTGAGAGCCCAACTCACAGCTGGATGGGCCTTACCTGAGACAGCCCACATCACAGCTGGATGGGCCTTACCTGAGAGCCCACCTAACAGCTGGATGGGCCTTACCTGAGAGCCCACCTCACAGCTGGATGGGATTTACCGGAGAGCCCACCTCACAGCTGGATGGGCCTTACCTGAGAGTCGAACTCACAGCTGGATGGGCCATACCTGAGAGTGTCCACTTCCCATTTGGATGGTCCTTGCCTGAGAGTGTCCACCTCACAGCTGGAGGGGTCTTACCTGTGAGTGCCCATCTCACAGCTGGATGGGCCTTACCTGAGAGTTTCCACCTCACCGCTGGATGGGCCTTACCTGAGAGTGTCCACCTCACAGATGGATGGGCCTTACCTGAGAGTGTCCACCTCACATCTGGATGGGCCTTACCTGAGAGCCCACCTCACATCTGGATGGGCCTTACCTGAGTGACCACTTCACACCTGGATGGCCCTTAACTGAGAGTGTCCACCTCACAGCCAGATGGGTCTTACCTGAGGGCCATCCTCACAGCTGGATGAGCCTTACCTGAGAGCCCACCTCACAGCTGGATGGGCCTTACCTGAGAGTGTCTACCTCACAGGTGGATGGGTCTTAACCTGAGAGCCCACCTCACATCAGGGTGAGCCTTACCTGAGAGCACACCTCCCAGCTGGATGGGCCTTGCCTGACAGTGTCCAATTCACAGCTGGATGGGCCTTTCCTGAGAGCACACCTCACAGCTGGATGGGCCTTAAATGAGAGTGTCCACCTCACAGCTGGATGGGCCTTACCTGAGAGCACACCTCACAGCTGGATGGGCCTTACCTTAGAGTGTCGACCTCAAAGCTTGATGGGGTTACCTGAGAGCCCACATCACAGCTGGATGGGCCTTACCTGAGAGACCACCTCACAGCTGGATGGGCCTTACCTGAGAGTGTCCACCTCACAGTTGGATGGGCCTTATCTGAGAGCCCACCTGACAGCTGGATGGGATTACCTGAGAGTGCCCCCCTCACAGCTGTATGGGCCTTACCTGAGCGTCCACCTCACAGCTGGATGGGCCTTACCTGAGAGTGTCCACCTCACAGTTGGATGAGCCGTGCCTGAGCGCCCACCTCACAGATGGATGGACCTTAAGTGAGAGCCCACCTCACAACTGGATGGGCCTTAACTGAGGGTGACCACCTCACAGCTGGATGGGCATTACCTGAGAGTGTCCACCTCACAGCTGGATGGGCCTTACCTGAGGGTGTTCACCTCACAGCTGGATGGGTCCTTGTCTGAGAGTGTCCATCTCACAGCTGGATGGGCCTTGCCTGAGGGTGTCCACGTCACAGCTGGATCGGGCTTACCTGAGAGTGTCCACCTCATAGCTGGATGGGCCTTACCTGAGAACCCACCTCACACCTGGATGGGCCTTTCCTTAGATCCCACCTCACAGCTAGATGGGCCTTACCTGAGAGTGTCCACCTCAGAGCTTAATGGGCCTTACCTGAGAGTGTCCACCTCACACCTGGATGGGCCTGACCTGACAGTGTCCACCTCACAGCTGGATGGGCCTGACCTGAGAGTGTCCACCTCACAGCTGGATGGGCCTGACCTGAGAGTGTCCACCTCACAGCTGGATGGGCCTTAACTGAGAGTGTCCACCTCACAGCTGGATGGGCCTTACCTGAGAGCCCACCTCACAGATGGATGGGACTTGCCTGAGAGCCCACCTCACAGCTGCATGGGACTTAATTAAGAGTGTCCAAATCACAGTTGGATGGTCCGTACCTGAGATCCCACCTCACAGCTGGAAGGGCCTTCCCTGAGAGTGTCCACCTCACAGCTGGATGGGCCTTACCTGATATCCCACCTCACAGCTGGATGGGCCTTAACTGAGGGTGAACACCTCACAGCTGGATGGGCATAACCTGACGGTGTCCACCTCACAGCTGGTTGGGCCTTACCTGAGATCCCACCTCACAGCTGGATGGGCCTTACCTGAGAGTGTCCACGTCACAGCTGGATGGACCTTAACTGAGAGCCCACCTCACAGCTGTATGGGCCTTAACTGAGGGTGACCACCTCACAGCTGGATGGGCCTTGCCTGAGAGTGTCCACCTCACAGATGGATGGGCCATACCTGAGAGCCCAGCTCACAGCTGAATGAGCCTTGCCTGAGAGTACCAACCTCACAGTTGGATGGGCCTTACCTGAGAGTTTTCACCTCACAGTGGAGAGGGCCTTACCTGAAAGCCCACCTAACAGCTGGATGGGCCTTACCTGAGAATGCCCACCTCACAGCTGGATGGGCCTTACCTGAGATCCCACCTGACAGCTGGAAGGGCCTTACCTGAGAGTGTTCACATCACAGCTGGATGGGCCTTGCCTGAGGGTGTCCACCTCACAGCTGGATGGGCCTTACCTGAGAGCCAACCTCACAGCTGGATGGGCCTTACCTGAGAGTGTCCACCTCACAGCTGGATGGGCCTTGCCTGTGAGTGTCCACCTCACAGCTGGAAGGGCCTTAACTGAGTGCTCACCTCACACCTGGATGGGCCTAACCTGACAGTGTCCACTCCACAGCTGGATTTTCCTTACCTGAGAGTGTACACCTCACAGCTGGATGGGCCTTACCTGAGAGTCCACCTCACAGCTGGATGGGCCTTACCTGAGAGTGTCCACCTGACAGCTGGATGGGCCTTACCTGAGAGCCCACCTCACAGATGGATGGGCCTTACCTGAGAGCTAACCTCACAGCTGAATAGGCCTTGCCTGAGTGTGCCCACCTCACAGCTGAATGGGCCTTACCTGAGAGTGTCCACCTCACAGCTGGATGGGCCTTACCTGAGAGCCCACCTCACAGCTGCATGGGCATTACCTGAGAGCCCACCTCAAGTCTGGATGGGCCTTACCTGAGAGTGTCCAATTCACAGCTGGATGGGCCTTACCTGAGAGTGTCCACCTCACAGCTGGATGGGCCTTACCTGAGTGTGTTCACCTCACAGCTGGATGGGCCTTTCCTGAGAGAGTCCACTTCACACCTGGATGGGCCTTACCTGAGAGTGTCCACCTCACAGCTGGATGGGCCTTTCCTGAGAGAGTCCACTTCACACCTGGATGGGCCTTACCTGAGAGCCCACCTCACAGCTGGATGGGCCGTCCCTCAGATCCCACCTCACAGCTGGATGGGCCTTGACTGGGCGCCCACCTCACAGCTGGATTGGCTTACCTGAGAGTTTCCACCTCACAGCTGGATGCGCCTTACCTGAGGGTGTCCACCTCACAGCTGAATGGGCCTTACCTGAGAGTGTCCACCTCACAGCTAGATGGGCCTTACCTGAGAGTGTCCACCTCACTGCTTGATGGGACTTACCTGAGAATGTCCACCTCACATCTGGATGTAGCTTGCCTGAGAGTGTCCACCTCACAGCTGGATGGGCCTTGCCTGACACTGTCCACTTCACAGTGGGATGGGCCTTACCTGACAGCCAACCTCACAGCTGGATGGGCCTTGCCTGACACTGTCCACCTGACAGCTGGATGGGCCTTACCTGACAGCCCACCTCACAGTTGGATGGGCCTTACCTTAGAGCCCACCTCACAGCTGGATGGGCCTTACCTATGAGTGTCCACCTCACAGCTGGATCGGCCTTGCCTGAGAGCCCATCTTACAGCTGGATGAGCCTTACCTGAGAGCCCACCTCACAGCTGGATTTGCCTTACCTGAGAGCCCACCTAACAGCTCGATGGGCCTTACCTGAGAGTGTCCACCTCACAGCTGTGTGGGCCTTACCTGAGAGTGTCCACCTCACAGATGGATAGGCCTTACCTGAGAGTGTCCACCTCACAGCTCGATGGGCCTTACCTGAGAGCCCACATCACAGCTGGATGGGCCTTAACTGAGAGCCCACCTCACAGCTGGATGGGCCTTACCTGAGAGTGTCCACCTCACAGTGGATGGGCCTTACCTGAGAGCCCACCTCACAGCTGGATGGGCTTACCTGAGAGAGCCCACCTCACAGCTGGATGGGCCTTACCTGAGAGTCCACCTCACAGCTGGATGGGCCTTACCTGAGAGTGTCCACCTCACAGTTGGATGAGCCTTGCCTGAGCGCCCACCTCACAGCTGGAAGGACCTTAACTGAGAGCCCACCTCACAACTGGATGGGCCTTAACTGAGGGTGACCACCTCACAGCTGGATGGGCATTACCTGAGAGTGTCCACCTCACAGCTGGATGGGCCTTAACTGAGAGTGTCCACCTCACAGCTAGATGGGCCTTACCTGAGGGCCCACCTCACAGCTGGATAGGCCTTGCCTGAGAGCCCACCTCACAGCTGGATGGGACTTACCTTAGAGTGTCCACCTCACAGTTGGATGGTCCGTACCTGAGATCCCACCTCACAGCTGGATGGGCCTTACCTGAGAGTGTCCACCTCACAGCTGGATGGGCCTTACCTGAGATCCCACCTCACAGCTGGATGGGCCTTACCTGAGAGTGACCACCTCACAGCTGGATGGGCCTTGCCTGAGAGTGTCCACCTCACAGCTGGATGGGCCTTACCTGAGAGCCCACCTCACAGCTGGATGGGCCTTAACTGAGAGCCCACCTCACAGCTGGATGGGCCTTATCTGAGAGTGTCCACCTCACAGCTGGATGGGCCTTACCTGAGATTGTCCACCTCACAGCTGGATGGGCCTTAACTGAGGGTGACCACCTCACAGCTGGATGGGCCTTGCCTGAGAGTGTCCACCTCACAGCTGGATGGGCCTTGCCTGAGAGTGTCCACCTCACAGCTGGATGGGCCTTACCTGAGAGTGTCCACCTCACAGCTGGATGGGCCTTACCTGAGAGCCCACCTCACAGCTGGATGGGCCTTACCTGAGAGTGTCCAACTCACAGCTGGATGGGCCTTGCCTGAGAGCCCACCTCACAGCTGGATGGGCCTTACCTGAGATTGTCCACCTCACAGCTGGATGGGCCTTACCTGAGAGTGTCCACCTCACAGCTGGATGGGCCTTACCTGAGAGCCCCACCTCACAGCTGGATGGGCCTTACCTGAGAGTGTCCACCTCACAGCTGGATGGGCCTTACGTGAGAGCCCACCTCACAGCTGGATGGGCCTTACCTGAGAGTGTCCACCTCACAGCTGGATGGGCCTTACCTGAGAGTGTCCACCTCACAGCTGGATGGGCCTTGCCTGAGAGTGTCCACCTCACAGCTGGATGGGCCTTACCTGAGAGTGTCCACCTCACAGCTGGATGGGCCTTACCTGAGAGTGTCCACCTCACAGCTGGATGGGCCTTACCTGAGAGCCCACCTCACAGCTGGATGGGCCTTACCTGAGAGTGTCCACCTCACAGCTGGATGGGCCTTACCTGAGAGTCCACCTCACAGCTGGATGGGCCTTACCTGAGAGCCCACCTCACAGCTGGATGGGCCTTAACTGAGAGCCCACCTCACAGCTGGATGGGCCTTACCTAAGTGAGTCCACCTCACAGCTGGATGGGCCTTACCTGAGAGTGTCCACCTCACAGCTGGATGGGCCTTACCTGAGAGTGTCCACCTCACAGCTGGATGGGCCTTACCTGAGAGTGTCCACCTCACAGCTGGATGGGCCTTAATTGAGAGTGTCCACTTCACAGCTGGATGGGCCTTACCTGAGAGCCCACCTCACAGCTGGATGGGCCTTACCTAAGTGAGTCCACCTCACAGCTGGATGGGCCTTACCTGAGAGTGCCCACCTCACAGCTGGATGGGCCTTACCTGAGAGTGTCCACCTCACAGCTGGATGGGCCTTACCTGAGAGCCCACCTCACAGCTGGATGGGCCTTACCTGAGAGTGTCCACCTCACAGCTGGATGGGCCTTGCCTGAGAGTGTCCACATCACAGCTGGATCGGCCTTACCTGAGAGTGTCCACCTCAAAGCTGGATGGGCCTTACCTGAGAGCCCACCTCACAGCTGGATGGGCCTTACCTGAGAGTGCCCACCTCACAGCTGGATGGGCCTTACCTGAGTGTGTCCACCTCACAGCTGGATGGGCCTTACCTGAGGGTATCCACCTCACAGCTGGCTGGGCCTTACCTGAGGGTATCCACCTCACAGCTGGATGGGCCTTACCTGAGAGAGTCCACCTCACAGCTGGATGGGCCTTACCTGAGAGTGTCCACCTCACAGCTGGATGGGCCTTACCTGAGAGCCCACCTCACAGCTGGATGGGCCTTACCTGAGAGTGTCCACCTCACAGCTGGATGGGCCTTACCTGAGAGTGTCCACCTCACAGCTGGATGGGCCTTACCTGAGAGTGTCCACCTCACAGCTGGATGGGCCTTACCTGAGATCCCACCTCACAGCTGGATCGGCCTTACCTGAGAGCCCACCTCACAGCTGGATGGGCCTTACCTGAGAGTGTCCACCTCACAGCTGGATGGGCCTTACCTGAGATCCCACCTCACAGCTGGATGGGCCTTCCTGAGAGTGTCCACATCACAGCTGGATGGGCCTTACCTGAGAGCCCACCTCACAGCTGGATGGGCCTTAACTGAGAGTGCCACCTCACAGCTGGATGGGCCTTGCCTGAGAGTGCCCACCTCACAGCTGGATGGGCCTTACCTGAGAGCCCACCTCACAGCTGGATGGGCCTTACCTGAGAGCCCACCTCACAGCTGGATGGGCCTTACCTGAGAGTGCCCACCTCACAGCTGGATGGGCCTTACCTGAGAGTCCACCTCACAGCTGGATGGGCCTTACCTGAGAGTGTCCACCTCACAGCTGGATGGGCCTTGCCTGAGAGTGTCCACCTCACAGCTGGATGGGCCTTGCCTGAGAGTGCCCTCTCACAGCTGGATGGGCCTTACCTGAGAGTGTCCACCTCACAGCTGGATGTGCCTTACCTGAGAGCCCACCTCACAGCTGGATGGGCCTTACCTGAGAGTGTCCACCTCACAGCTGGATGGGCCTTGCCTGAGAGCCCACCTCACATCTGGATGGGCCTTACCTGAGAGTGTCCACCTCACAGCTGGATGGCCCTTAACTGAGAGTGTCCACCTCACAGCCAGATGGGTCTTACCTGAGGGCCATCCTCACAGCTGGATGAGCCTTACCTGAGAGCCCACCTCACAGCTGGATGGGCCTTACCTGAGAGTGTCTACCTCACAGGTGGATGGGTCTTAACCTGAGAGCCCACCTCACAGCAGGGTGAGCCTTACCTGAGAGCACACCTCCCAGCTGGATGGGCCTTGCCTGACAGTGTCCAATTCACAGCTGGATGGGCCTTTCCTGAGAGCACACCTCACAGCTGGATGGGCCTTAAATGAGAGTGTCCACCTCACAGCTGGATGGGCCTTACCTGAGAGCACACCTCACAGCTGGATGGGCCTTACCTTAGAGTGTCGACCTCAAAGCTTGATGGGGTTACCTGAGAGCCCACATCACAGCTGGATGGGCCTTACCTGAGAGACCACCTCACAGCTGGATGGGCCTTACCTGAGAGTGTCCACCTCACAGTTGGATGGGCCTTATCTGAGAGCCCACCTGACAGCTGGATGGGATTACCTGAGAGTGCCCCCCTCACAGCTGTATGGGCTTTACCTGAGCGTCCACCTCACAGCTGGATGGGCCTTACCTGAGAGTGTCCACCTCACAGTTGGATGAGCCGTGCCTGAGCGCCCACCTCACAGCTGGAAGGACCTTAAGTGAGAGCCCACCTCACAACTGGATGGGCCTTAACTGAGGGTGACCACCTCACAGCTGGATGGGCATTACCTGAGAGTGTCCACCTCACAGCTGGATGGGCCTTACCTGAGGGTGTTCACCTCACAGCTGGATGGGTCCTTGTCTGAGAGTGTCTATCTCACAGCTGGATGGGCCTTGCCTGAGGGTGTCCACGTCACAGCTGGATCGGGCTTACCTGAGAGTGTCCACCTCATAGCTGGATGGGCCTTACCTGAGAACCCACCTCACACCTGGATGGGCCTTTCCTTAGATCCCACCTCACAGCTAGATGGGCCTTACCTGAGAGTGTCCACCTCAGAGCTTAATGGGCCTTACCTGAGAGTGTCCACCTCACACCTGGATGGGCCTGACCTGACAGTGTCCACCTCACAGCTGGATGGGCCTGACCTGAGAGTGTCCACCTCACAGCTGGATGGGCCTTAACTGAGAGTGTCCACCTCACAGCTGGATGGGCCTTACCTGAGAGCCCACCTCACAGATGGATGGGACTTGCCTGAGAGCCCACCTCACAGCTGCATGGGACTTAATTAAGAGTGTCCAAATCACAGTTGGATGGTCCGTACCTGAGATCCCACCTCACAGCTGGAAGGGCCTTCCCTGAGAGTGTCCACCTCACAGCTGGATGGGCCTTACCTGAGATCCCACCTCACAGCTGGATGGGCCTTAACTGAGGGTGCACACCTCACAGCTGGATGGGCATAACCTGACGGTGTCCACCTCACAGCTGGTTGGGCCTTACCTGAGATCCCACCTCACAGCTGGATGGGCCTTACCTGAGAGTGTCCACGTCACAGCTGGATGGACCTTAACTGAGAGCCCACCTCACAGCTGTATGGGCCTTAACTGAGGGTGACCACCTCACAGCTGGATGGGCCTTGCCTGAGAGTGTCCACCTCACAGCTGGATGGGCCTTGCCTGAGGTTGTCCACGTCACAGCTGGATGGGGCTTACCTGAGAGTGTCCACCTCACAGCTGGGTGGGCCTTACCTGAGAGTGTCCACCTCACAGTTGGATGGGCCTTTCCTGAGAGCCCACCTCACAGCTGGATGGGATTACCTGAGAGTGCCCCCCTCACAGCTGTATGGGCCTTACCTGAGCGTCCACCTCACAGTTGGATGAGCCTTGCCTGAGCACCCACCTCACAGCTGGATGGACCTCAACTGAGAGCCCAGCTCACAACTGGATGGGCCTTAACTGATGGTGACCACCTCACAGCTGGATGGGCATTATCTGAGAGTGTCCACCTCACAGCTGGACGGGCCTTACCTGAAGGTGTTCACCTCACAGCTGGATGGGTCCTTGCCTGAGAGTGTCCATCTCACAGCTGGATGGGCCTTGCCTGAGGTTGTCCATGTCACAGCTGGATCGGGCTTACCTGAGATTGCCCACCTCACAGCTGGATGGGCCTTACCCTAGGATGTCCCCCTCACAGCTGGATGGGCCTTACCTGAGATCCCACCTCACAGCTGCATGGGACTTAACTGATAGTGTCCACCTCACAGCTTGATGGTCCTTACCTGAGATCCCACCTCACAGCTGTATGGGCCTTACCTGAGAGTGTCCACCTCACAGATGGATGGGCCTTGCCTGAGAGTGTCCACATCACAGCTGGATCGACCTTACCTGAGAGCCCACATCAAAGCTGGATGGGTCTTAACTGAGAGCCCACCTCACAGCTGGATGGGCCTTACCTGAGACAGCCCACGTCACAGCTGGATGGGCCTTACTTGAGAGACCACCTAACAGCTGGATGGGCCTTACCTGAGAGCCCACCTCACAGCTGGATGGGATTTACCAGAGAGCCCACCTCACAGCTGGATGGGCCTTACCTGAGAGTGTCCACTTCACATTTGGATGGTCCTTGCCTGAGAGTGTCCACTTCACAGCTGTAGGGGTCTTACCTGTGAGTGCCCGTCTCACAGCTGGATGGGCCTTACCTGAGAGTTTCCACCTCACAGCTGGATGGTCCTTACCTGAGAGTGTCCACCTCACAGATGGATGGGCCTTACCTGAGAGTGTCCACCTCACACCTGGATGGGCCTTAACTGAGACCCGACCTCACATCTGGATGGGCCTTGCTTGAGAGTGTCCACCTCACAGCTGGAAGGGCCTTACCTGAGAGCCAACCTCACAGCTGGATGGGCCTGGCCTGAGGATGTCCACCTGACAGCTGGATGGGCCTTACCTGAGAGTGTCCACCTCACAGCTAGATGGGCCTTATCTGAGCGTGTCCACCTCACAGCAGGATGGGCCTTCCCTGAGAGCCCACCTCACAGCTGGATGGGACTTACCTTAGAGTGTCCACCTCACAGCTGGATGGGCCTTACCTGAGAGTGTCCAACTCACTGTTGCATGAGCCTTGCCTGAGCGCCCACCTCACAGCTGGAAGGACCTTAACTGAGAGCCCACCTCACAACTGGATGGGCCTTAACTGAGGGTGACCACCTCACAGCTGGATGGGCATTACCTGAGAGTGTACACCTCACAGCTGGATAGGCCTTACCTGAAGGTGTTCACCTCACAGCTGGATGGGTCCTTGCCTGAGAGTGTCCATCTCACAGCTGGATGGGCCTTGCCTGAGGGTGTCCACGTTAAAACCAGATGGGCCTTACCTGAGAGTGTCCACCTCACTGCTTGATGGGACGGACCTGAGAATGTCCACCTCACAGCTCGATGGGCCTTACATGAGAGTGTCCACCTCACAGCTGGAGGGGCCTTGCCTGACATTGTCCACTTCACAGTGGGATGGGCCTTACCTGACAGCCCACCTCACAGCTGGATGTGCCTTGCCTGACACTGTCCACTTCACAGCTGGATGGGCCTTGCCTGACACTGTCCACCTGACAGCTGGATGGGCCTTACCTGACAGCCCACCTCACAGCTGGATGGGCCTTAATTTAGAACCCACCTCACAGCTGGATGGGCCTGACCTGAGAGTGTCCACCTCACAGCTGGATCGGCCTTGCCTGAGAGCCCATCTTACAGCTGGATGAGCCTTACCTGAGAGCCCACCTCACAGCTGGATTTGCCTTACCTGAGAGCCCACCTAACAGCTGGATGGGCCTTACCTGTGAGTGTCCACCTCACAGCTGGGTGGGCCTTACCTGAGATTGTCCACCTCACAGATGGATGGGCCTTACCTGAGAGTGTCCACCTCAATGCTCGAAGGGCCTTACCTGAGAGCCCACATCACAGCTGGATGGGCCTTAACTGAGAGCCCACCTCACCGCTGGATGGGACTTGCCTGAGAGCCTACCTCACAGCTGGATGGGACTTGCCTGAGAGCCCACCTCACAGCTGCATGGGACTTAATTGAGAGTGTCCACCTCACAGTTGGATGGTCCTTACCTGAGATCCCACCTCACAGCTGGAAGGGCTTTATCTGAGAGTGTCCACCTCACAGCTGGATGGGCCTTACCTGAGAGTGTCCACCTCACTGCTGGATGGGCCTTACCTGAGATCCCACCTCACATCTGGATGGGCCTTACCTGAGAGTGTCCACCTCACAGCTGGATGGGCCTTGCCTGAGGGTGTTCACCTCACAGTCTGATGGGCCTTACCTGGGAGCCCACCTCAAAGCTGGATGGGCCTTAACTGAGAGCCCACCTCACAGCTGGATGGGCCTTACCTGAGACAGCCCACCTCACAGCTGGATGGGCCTTACCTGAGAGCCCACCTAACAGCTGGATAGGCATTACCTGAGAGTCCACCTCACAGCTGGATGGGATTTACTGAAGAGCCCACCTCACAGCTGGATGGGCCTTACCTGAGAGCCGAACTCACAGCTGGATGGGCCATACCTGAGAGTGTCCACATCATATTTGAATGGTCCTTTCCTGAGAGTGTCCACCTCACAGCTGGGGGAGACTTACCTGTGAGTGCCCATCTCACAGCTGAATGGGCCTTACCTGAGAGATTCCACCTCACAGCTGGATGGGCCTTAACTGAGAGCCCACCTCACATCTGGATGGGCCTTACCTGAGAGACCACTTCACAGCTGGATGGGCCTTAGCTGAGAGTGTACACCTTACAGCTGGATGGGCCTTACGTGAGAGCCCATCTCACAGCTGGATGGGCATTAACTGAGAGTGTCCACCTCAGAGCTGGATGGGCCTTACCTGAGGGCCCACCTCACAGCTGGATGGGCCTTACCTGAGAGCCAACCTCACAGCTCTATGGGCCTTGCGTGAGGATGTCCACCTGACAGCTGGATGGGCCTTACCTGAGAGTGTCCACCTCACAGCTGGATCGGCCTTGCCTGAGAGCCCATCTTACAGCTGGATGAGCCTAACCTGAGAGCTCACCTCACAGCTGGATGGGCCTTATATGAGAGCCCACTTCACAGCTGGATGGGACTTACCTGAGAGTGTGCAACTCACAGCTGGATGGGCCTTGCCTGACAGTGTCCAATTCACAGCTGGATGGGACTTACCTGAGAGTGTCCACCTCAAAGCTTGCTGGGGTTACCTGAGAGCCCACCTCACAGCTGGATGGGCCTTACCTGAGAGTGACCACCTCACAGCTGGATGGGCCTTACCTGAGGGTATCCACCTCACAGCTGAATGGGCCTTACCTGAGAGTGTCGACCTCACAGCTGGATGGGCCTTGCCTGAGGGTGTCCACCGCACAGCTGTATGGGCCTTGCCTGAGAGCCAACCTCACATCTGGATGGGCCTTACCTGAGAGTGTCCACCTCACAGCTGGATGGGCCTTGCCTGAGAGACCACCTCACAGCTGGATGGGCCTTAACTGAGAGTGTCCACCTCACAGCTGGATGGGCCTTACCTGAGGGTGTTCACCTCAAACCTGAATGAGCCTTGCCTGAGAGTGTCCACCTGACAGCTGGATGGGCCTTACCTGAGATCCCACCTCACAGCTGGATCGGCCTTACCTGAGAGCCCATCTAACCGCTGGATGGGCCTTACCTGAGAGTGTCCACCTCACAGCTGGATGGGCCTTACCTGAGTGTGTCCACCTCACAGCTGGATGGGCCTTAACTGAGAGCCCACCTCACACCTGGATGGGCCTTACCTGAGAGTGTCCACCTCACAGCTGGATGGGCCTTACCTGAGATTGCCCACCTCACAGCTGGATGGGCTTTACCTGAGCGCCCACCTCACAGCTGGATGGGTCTTACCTGAGGGTGTCCCCCTCACAGCTGGATGGGCCTTACCTGAGATCCCACCTCACAGCTGCATGGGACTTAACTGATAGTGTCCACCTCACAGCTTGATGGTCCTTACCTGAGATCCCACCTCACAGCTGTATGGGCCTTACCTGAGAGTGTCCACCTCACAGATGGATGGGCCTTGCCTGAGAGTGTCCACATCACAGCTGGATCGACCTTACCTGAGAGCCCACATCAAAGCTGGATGGGTCTTAACTGAGAGCCCACCTCACAGCTGGATGGGCCTTACCTGAGACAGCCCACATCACAGCTGGATGGGCCTTACTTGAGAGACCACCTAACAGCTGGATGGGCCTTACCTGAGAGCCCACCTCACAGCTGGATGGGATTTACCAGAGAGCCCACCTCACTGCTGGATGGGCCTTACCTGAGGATGTCCACCTCACAGCTGGATGGGCCTTACCTAAGAGTGTCCATCTCACAGCTGGATAGGTAAGCCCCATCCAGCTGTGACGAGGACACCCTCAGGCAAGGCCCATCCAGCTGTGAGGTGGACACTCTCAGGCAAGGCCCATCCAGCTGTGAGGTGGACACTCTCAGGTAAGGCCCATCCAGCTGTGAGGTGGTTTCTCAGGTAAGGCCCATCCAGCTGTGAGGTGGATACCCTCAGGTAAGGCCCATCCAGCTGTGAGGTGGTCACTCTTAGGTAAGGCCAATCCAGCTGTGAGGTGAGCTCTCAGGTTAGGCTCATCCAGCTGTAAGATGGGCCCTCAGGTAAGGCCCATCCAGCTCTGAGGTGGACACTCTCAGTTAATGCCCATCCAGCTGTGAGATGGGCTCTCACGTAAGGCCCATCCAGCTGTAAGGTGTACACTCTCAGCTAAGGCCCATCCAGCTGTGAAGTGGTCTCTCAGGTAAGGCCCATCCAGATGTGAGGTGGGCTCTCAGTTAAGGCCCATCCAGCTGTGAGGTGGAATCTCTCAGGTAAGGCCCATTCAGCTGTGAGATGGGCACTCACAGGTAAGTCTCCCCCAGCTGTGAGGTGGACACTCTCAGGCAAGGACCATTCAAATATGATGTGGACACTCTCAGGTATGGCCCATCCAGCTGTGAGGTGGGCTCTCAGGTAACCCCAGCAAGCTTTGAGGTGGACACTCTCAGGTAAGGCCCATCCAGCTGTGAATTGGACACTGTCAGGCAAGGCCCATCCAGCTGTGAGTTGCACACTCTCAGGTAAGTCCCATCCAGCTGTGAAGTGGGCTCTCATATAAGGCCCATCCAGCTGTGAGGTGAGCTCTCAGGTTAGGCTCATCCAGCTGTAAGATGGGCTCTCAGGCAAGGCCGATCCAGCTGTGACGTGGACACTCTCAGGTAAGGCCCATCCAGCTGTCAGGTGGACATCCTCACGCAAGGCCCATAGAGCTGTGAGGTTGGCTCTCAGGCAAGTCCCATCCAGCGGTGAGGTGGGCTCTCAGTTAAGGCCCATCCAGCTGTGATGTGGGCTCTCAGGTAAGGCCCTTCGAGCATTGAGGTGGACACTCTCAGGTAAGGCCCATCCATCTGTGAGGTGGACAATCTCAGGTAAGGCCCACCCAGCTGTGAGGTGGACACTCACAGGTAAGGCCCATCCAGCTGTTAGGTGGGCTCTCAGGTAAGGCAAATCCAGCTGTGAGGTGGGCTCTCAGGTAAGGCTCATCCAGCTGTAAGATGGGCTCTCAGGCAAGGCCGATCCAGCTGTGAGGTGGACACTCTCAGGTAAGGCCCATCCAGCTGTGAGGTGGGTTCTAAATTAAGGCCCATCCAGCTGTGAGGTGGGCTGTCAGGTAAGGCCCATCCAGCTGTCAGGTGGACAGTGTCAGGCAAGGCCCATCCAGCTGTGAAGTGGACAGTGTCAGGCAAGGCACATCCAGCTGTGAGGTGGGCTGTCAGGTAAGGCCCATCCCACTGTGAAGTGGACAATGTCAGGCAAGGCCCCTCCAGCTGTGAGGTGGACACTCTCATGTAAGGCCCATCGAGCTGTGAGGTGGACATTCTCAGGTCCGTCCCATCAAGCAGTGAGGTGGACAC